>NC_141078.1:14428200-14490700 GCF_041138505.1 Cibotium barometz
CATTATGATAATAAGATACGCATGGGCATAGAATCAAATCATGTGCGGCATCAAATCAAATCACGTGTAACAGTTGCATTTTTACATACGCATGCTAAGATTTATATCATTTTTCTACAAGTCCATCATATTCAAGGATGTCAAACTAGATGCTGTCTAACATACACATGCTAAAATTTGCATCATTTTTCTACAAGTTCATCATATTCAAGGATATCAAACTAGATGCTATCTAACAAAAATCTCCACAAGAGGACAAATGGGAGTGGTAAGCAACTTGGTATAATAATACAAACTTGGCTTCTTAGAGACAAGTACTCCACTCTGGATGCAATCATATGCAGGCCTTGCGACTAGCACGTGTCCAACAACCAAATATAATAATATAAAGGCTTGTTAGAGAGACAAGTATTCCACTTTGGATGTAATAATATGCAGGCATTGCAACTAGCACATGTCCAACAAGTAAGGCTTATAGATTCTATGGTAGCCTCTGCATGTTTTAATCACAACTTAATCTTTGTAGAAAAAATATGTTTGAGCAATCCAAGAAAAAATGGATAACTTATAGAAGGAATACAAAAAATGAACCCCTACATGGAACTCTATTTATATGTATGAAAAATGTTGTGAAATGACAATAAACTATTTAATTTTTCTAGAATATGCCATGTTGAAAAAAAAGTTACATACTCTAAGTGACTAGTGCAAACAAACTATTTATTTTATAATACATGGAAAGGACTTAGCCTTAAAAACTTAATCCATCATGCCACCAACAGAGAAATATAGTAATCTACGAGACATTTGAAAAATAATTATGCTTGCATTATTTGAAACTCCAAAAGTTTTTAAATGTTTTAGAAAAAGTTTGTAGTAGTAATGACAAAGAACTAGAAAAACTTTGTTCATTATCTTCAAAACACAAGAAAATATACTACAATATTTTCTTAGACACACGATTATTTAAAAAGCATTTGTGAATATTCCAAATGGAAGGAATATGGACATGAACACTACTAAGGAAGCCTTAATAATAGAGTTATCAATATCATTCATCTATGTTTCCATAAATGCTAACCACATAAGATTAAATAAAGTGAGAAATATGTAAATATGACATTTGAAAAATTGTAATTTAAACGAAAAGAAAAATACACAATAAAGCTAAATTAAAAGACAATGGATCCTGATTGAATCCTAAAGAAAAACAAAAGGGAATCGAAATGTATCAAAAGACAACGAGGTGATATTATTTCTTTGTTGAATTTTCTTGTCCCTGTATTTCCTTCATTTTGCGAGATGCTAACCATGAAACCTCAAACATAAGACTATAAAGATTGAAAGTGTAAAGGCCAAAGTCTAGAACCAAGACCCTAGGTTTATCATCCTTGAAGGAAAATTCAGGATAGCTTTACCTAAATTGAGACTCTTCTTTACACAAAGTATCTAGTTACCGAGTCTCGTGTGCAAGGAACTAGAGACTCTTAAAGATCATCTTAAAGAGAAATCTTAAAGAAACTAGGGACTTTAAACGAGAAGTCCTAAAGAAACTGGGGACTCTTAAAGAGCACTCTTAAAAATCTTGAGTTTTTCTTACACGTATATACTTTTATGAATAAAATGACCCCTTTTTCTTCATAAACTTGTGTTTTTTTTTTCAAAATTGGTTTAAGAAACCCTTCTTGTAAATGTATTTCTATAATGTTTTTGAATTAATATACCCCTCTCTTGATGAACTCACGTGCTACACTTGCATATTTTTAGACACCTCAAGTTTGAAACCCATGTAAACAAAACACATGAATAGAGAAGTTTGTAGCTTGTGGCTGTTTTACTTTCTCTTAACTAGGAATAAAGTGCACCAGCTTAGGCAATTTACTTGGTACTACTAAGTGTCCTTTTCCTTTCCTATCCATTACTAACTCCACATATATTACTTTTTGACATTTTTTTCATAGGACTAAAAAACCTTGTATCTTTTGTTTTTCAAAATGAAAAACCTAGTACCAAAAATAACATGTTGAAACTTTGTTTGTATCTTTATTTCATTATTACCTCAAATAAGTATGTTTTTCAAGCTCCTTGGCTTTTTCCTTGTTTTTTTACACAAGAACTATCATGAGATTAATTTATTACTTTCTTTATTAGATCTCATAAGTTCATGTAATAAGCTCTGTGGACATTATTCTTGAGAATTCAATTCCTTATAATAAAAGTTTCTCAATATCTATGTGGAATTAATAATTAGTTGGATGGCGATCTCACTGTTTTCTTTGTTTCATATACCATCCTTACACCTCATAGATTGAATGTTACAATAATGGGTTCAAGATTCCTTAATATCTTGCAATGTTTTCTTATCTTAATCATTAAAACTTTTTTTAATGCAATATCAAAGGTAATTCCTTATCCATTATAATTTCTTTTCCTTTATAATTAGTTTTCAAATGCACTTCTATTTTCATTATCTCTTCCCACCTAGCCTCGTAAACCATTGAGATCAAGTTATAAAAATAGTTCAAAGTTTCATGGTCCATATAAACTCAAACATAATAACAACACATGTAATGCTTATAAACCTTCAAACAGAGTATAACTTACAACCAGGACTCATAAGTGAAGTGACACTTTGCTCGAGACTACAAGTAGACCACCGGTCATGAGGAAACATGCAAAAAGCCCTTTTTGTTCATATTTTTGAGATGAAATGATTTTATTTTTGCAAAGGCTATCAATTCCTCTCATGACTAGACCATTAACAATGACGAAGTAGGCCAAAAAATCCATTTTGGTTCATTTGAGACAAAATGTTTTTTTCTTGCAAAGGCTATCAATTCGTTTAAAAGATAGAGGAAAACCAACATACATCTTTGTGATTATTTGTTTCCTATTTTACACAGAGAATGGCTTGATGATTTTGACCATAATCTACTACCTATATAGGACAAAGGATGGCCTAACATAAACCTCTATATAGGACAAACGATGGCCTAACATAAACCTCTATATGATTTTTTTTCCCTATTTTACAAAGAGAAAGGCATGATGAGTTTGATCATAAAGTACTACCATATGTACATTCGTAAGACAATGGAATTCTTTGTTACTTGGGGGGAATGGATTGATGATCCCTACTAAATTCGAGATTGGACTTGCCATTTAGTCCTTTACTGAATCCATTCTTAAGATAGTCACTAAAAATAGTTTCTTTGTATGTAGTTGGACTTTCATCACTCACAAACTTGTCTAAACCTTTTCATGCTCACTTGGACCATAGAAACAAGCAATGGACATTCTTGGCTTCTTTAGATTTGTGACAACTCGATGTTCGACACTCTTATAGTGTCCATTTGTTAATATCTGTGAAAGAAGATAAGTATAAGAACATCATTACATCACAAATGTCTAGTTGTGTTAAAGTGGTTGTAATACATGCAATAGAATGCCATTCACCCACGTACAATATATCTACAAAATCTTATTTAAGTGGCTTTTAATCCTTCTTGCATGGCATGCATCAAAACGAACCTCAATTTGGTCTTCCAAAAAGACAACAAATGAATTTGATATACGATTCACATCGACGCTTTTCTAACTTGCAATCCTGGCACTTTATCTTGCATCAAGATTGTGAGTGATCCAAAATACGAATGGGAAATCAACCCAAGTGTAAGCTCTGGCTCTGGACAAGCAAGGTAGTAATTGCATCCCACCAACAAGGGGGTACAAGAAGCCATAATAAGGAAACCTTCAAGACTCTTATATTGGTCCTTGAAAATTCATTCACGTGAGAAATTAAGCTATCAAAATGGAATAAATGAAATGCTAAAGATGTAACAATGTATATTGGAAGGGAGGATCTTTTTTTGTGTTTGAAAACTCACCTTAGAAAGTCTGGTAGCAGCTTGACATCTATGGTAGGGGAAGGTTTGAATCCTAAGGTGTCCTTCCATTCATCTATTTTTCTAACTTGCAATCCCTCCACTTCATGTTGCATTAAGATTGTGAGTAACCCAAAATCTGAATGGGAACTGAACCCAAATGTAAGCTCTAGCCCTAGACAATTGAATCCCATGGTTTGTCAATAAAATATTCTTATAAAAGGCCTTAGCCTTCAATGCCAAACTTGCAAAAAAAATATCACATAGGATGTATGCAATGGTAGCCATTTGTTTATGAAAGTCTAATATAGGAGCCCTGGGAGTATGTACAAATGATGATTCAAACAACATTTAAATGTATAACATAATATAAGACCACCAAAGGAATTCGAAAGACATAAAAGGCATAATTGTAAAGATGAGTCAACAACTTGAACGTATAACATGATATAAGAACACCAAGAGGATACAAGCCATAATCAAGTAAACCTTCAAGACTCTTGTATCGATCCTTGAAAATTCATTCACGTGTATTACAATGAAAAATTAAGACGGAAGAGATGAAATGCTACAAAGATGTGTTAATTAGAAGTTGCAATATTGGAAGGGAGGGAGCTTTGATGTACAATGCACAAAGGCAAAATCATAATCATCACCATTGTCACCATCGTCATCAACATTGCATTGGCAAATGTGAGCACAATGTGTAAAGTATAGCCTAAGGGAGAAGGCATTGTATATCATCATTGATTGCCTTCATAAACATGTAGTTTGCATGTGGCTCCTTGGCCGATGAAAGAGCTTGAGAGCTAGTATGTGCCTTGGCTCGAACCATGCCACCCTACTGTGCTTTTATGGTGTGGTGTTCACACCATGGTTGTTAAAACATGAGTACCAAAAATGCATGGCTATGGTGAAGATGCCCTAATCCTACACTAATCATAGTTATTAGGTGTTTAAACTAAGGTGGGGGAGCCTAATCAACAACCATTTTATTTTTAAATTTCACCTTATGAAAAAACTATTTTTCTAAAAAGAAAAAAATCAAAATCTCCATCTATCTTACAGAATTCCAAAAATCCTCCCATGAGGGGATTGTTGCTTTTGGAGGAATTTTAATCGGTGACAATGACCTTTCTTTAAAGTGTGTTCATGCATTCTTTGTACTCTTACGTGCAAGCTTCTCGACATTGCTTTTGGCAGGGACTATTAAAGGACATGACACTATTAATGATGGTGTGCATGCAAACTAGTCAGGAAAGT
This sequence comes from Cibotium barometz, assembly GCF_041138505.1. NCBI lineage: Eukaryota > Viridiplantae > Streptophyta > Polypodiopsida > Cyatheales > Cibotiaceae > Cibotium > Cibotium barometz. The sequence goes on from NC_141078.1 coordinate 14,433,348, forward strand.
ACCCTGTTGACACTTCCATGAGCACAAATTGATGCACACAAATCCTTAAACGCATCATGGTATGTGTGTGTGTTTTTGTGTGTGTACATACACACATGCGCGTGCACACACATAAACATATATGTATGTATGTATGTATGTATGTATGTATGTATGTATGTACATACATACATACACAGAGTTGTATATACTATATATATGTATATATGTATGTACATATATACGTATATGTATATATAGGTAAGTAGGTATGTATATATATGTATGTACATATATACGTATATGTATATATGTAGGTAAGTAGGTATATATGTGTATACGTGTGTGTGTGTGTATGTATGTGTATATATATATATACATAGGGGTACACATATATATATACACTACATACATGCATACATATATGTAGGTATGTATGTATATGTATTTTCTATAAATTTATACATATATATACACTACAAACATACATACATATATACATATGCACACACACACACACACGAACACGAAGACGAGACACACACACCCACATCTATATTTATGTATATGTGTAATGTGTGTGTATGTATATATTTACATACATACACTACATACATGCATACATATATGTAGGTATGTATGTATATATGTATTTTATATAAATTTATACATATATGTACACTACAAACATACATACATATATACATATGCACACACACATACACGAACACGAAGACGAGACACACACGCCCACATCTATATTTATGTATATGTGGATGTATGTTATATTTACATATATACATATATAATACACATACACACACACACACACACACACATACATATAGACATGTCTATATGTATGTATGTATATACATATACATATAGACATATATATATGTGTGTGTGTGTGTGTGTGTGTGTGTGAGAGAGAGAGAGAGAGAGAGAGTCACTTCACTACTGATTTAAGTTCAAATTTAGGGGGCAAAGAGTGTTTTTTTTTCATCGTTCCTTTGAAAAAATAGAGCAAAACTAACATAAACCTCTATGTGCTTTTTTAAAACTATTTTACATAGAGAGTCTTCATGCTTTTGGCAATGTTTTTTTAACATTCTTCCTTTCAAAAGATAGAGGAAAACAACATACATCTTTGTGATTATTTGTTTCCTATTTTACATAGAGAAAGGCTTGATGATTTCAACCATAATCTACTACCTATATAGGAAAAAGGATGGCCTAACATAAAACTCTATATGATTATTTTTTCCCTATTTTACAAAGAGAAAGGCATGATGAGTTTGATCATAATTAAGTACTACTATGTGTACATTCGTAAGAAAATGGAATTATTTGTTACTTGGGAGGAATGGATTGATGATCCCTACTAAATTCGAGATTGGACTTGCCATTTAGTCCTTTACTTAATCCATTCTTAAGATAGTCACTAAAAATAGTTTCTTTGTATGTAGTTGGACTTTCATCACTCACAAACTTGTCTAAAGGTCCCACCTTTTCATGCTCACTTGGACCATAGAAACAAGCAATGGATATTCTTGGCTTCTTTAGGTTTGTGACAACTCGATGTTCGACACTCTTATAGTGTGCATTTGTTAATATCTGTGAAAGAAGATAAGTATAAGAACATCATTACATCACAAATGTCTTGTTGTGTTAAAGTAGTTGTAATACATGCAATAGAATGCCATTCACCCACGTACAATATGTCTACAAAATCTTATTTAAGTGGCTTTTAATGCTTATTGCATGGCATGCATCAAAACGTACCTCAATTTGGTCTCCCAAAAAGACAACAAATGAATTTGATATACGATTCACATTGACCCATTCATCTCCTTTTCTAACTTGCAATCCTGGCACTTCATCTTGCATCAAGATTGTGAGTGATCCAAAATCCGAATGGGAACTCAACCCAAGTGTAAGCTCTGGCTTTGGACAAGCAGGGTAGTAATTGCATCCCATGGTTTGTCGATAAATATGCTTATAAAAGGCCTTGGCCTCCAATGCCAAACTTGCAAAAATTGCTCCACATAGGATGTGTGCAACGGTAGCCATTTGTTTATGAAAGTCTAATATAGGGGCCCTGGGAGTATGAACAAATGATGATTCAACAACGTCCACCAAGGGAGTTCAGAAGACATTATAAAGGGCGTAATTGTAAGTACATATGATGATTCAACAACTTTAACGTGTAACATGATACAGGAACACCGACAAGGGGGTACAAGCCATAATAAGGAAACCTTCAAGACTCTTATATTGATCCTTGAAAATTCATTCACGTGAAAAATTAAGCTATCAAAATGGAATAGATGAAATGCTAAACACAAGCTGTAACAATGTATATTGGGAGAGAGGATCTTTTTTTGTGTCCAAAAACTCACCTTAGAAAGTCTGGTAGCAGCTTGACATCCATGGTAGGGGAAGGTTTGAATCCTAAGGTGTCCTTCCACTCTCGAATTCTTTCGTGGGTAACAAAGCCAGTGACGAAGCTCAATGGACAAGATGGGTCTTCCGAGATTAATCGCATTTTGTCCTCGGTTGGCAATGCAAAGAAGTCGGCAACAGCACCCCAAAGTTGGCTTTGTAAGGCCGGCGCAACACCATGATTAATCACCTTAATTACATCAAAATGTAATTCAAAAGTTGGTTTTCTAAGGTAGTGTCCTGCAGCTTACTGTTGCAGAATTTAATGCAAACGTTGGTTGTGCAAGGTTGGCTCTTTGATACTATGAAAGCAAGCTCCTGCAGCTTACCGTCACAGAAAGCCAATATTTTGGGCTCTTAATGAATGCAAAGTATGGGCAGTTGCAGGGATACTGGTGCTTTTCAGTACCTGAAAGATGCCCCACTCGACGCAGGCGAGCCCAATTTCTTTTGTAATTTGGGCCCTGGCTTGTCCATGGAAGTTTGCAAGGTTAATAATTGGCACTTGAAGGGTGCAGTTAGCAGTCTCGGAGAGGCAAGGCCTCTCCTCGGGTGGGCGTATATACTGGGCAGGCACATGCCGAAGTCCCGAATCTACAAGCTCCTTGATGCTTCGAATCTGAGGTTGCTCTATATATTCAACCATTGTGTGTGTGAGAGAGAGAGAGAGCGCGAGCGAGCGAGAGCGAGCCAGCTAAAAGGAAGGATTAATATGTGCGAGACAGAGAGCGTGTGAGAGAAGAACAGAAGCCATCCAGATACTTCAAATTTACACATGATGAAGTACGTTTAAATACTATGAACGGCTTTGTTCTTAATTGCATTAGTATTGGACATGTGCAAATAGACCTAATAAATTACTATGAACGGCTTTGTTCTTTATTGCATTAGTATTGGACATGTGCAAATAGACCTAATAAATTACTCGCGTACAAAAATCAATAAACAGTAGGATATAATTGGAGAACAAAATGCTTCTAGAAAGGGTAGATATAAGTATTATGAGAACCAATCATAATTTATGCTGGAAATTTTAGGAATGCTTGATTTTAATTATGAACTAAAGTCATTTTCATTTCCAATTGTCAAAGATGCTGAAACCCATTTATAAAACCTTTTGAAAAATGGAACACACAAACATGCACCTTTGTTTCAAGCAAAACATACTTTTCGTGCTACTATCTAGAATAAAAGATGTATTAACTTAAGAAACTAAACAAGTTTGTATTTAGAAGAAAATCATAGTATAGAGCAATCCAAAAATCATATACTTTTCATGCTACTATCTAGAATAAACGATGTATTAACTTAAGAAACTAAACAAGTTTGTATTTAGAAGAAATTCACAATATACTAGGAGCAATCCAAAAATCATATATTGACTTACAATACAACACATCACAAACTATTTAAAACATTAAGGAGGTTTAAAGCAACAATAAATCTAATAGACTTAAAATACAACACATCATAAACTATTTATTTCACTATAAGAGACGGGGCCATTATCCACTCTTTTTTTGACGCTTTAGAACTAAGCTTAAAATCTTAGAAACGTCGAAATACGCATCAAAATAAAAACGTCGAAATAAGCACCGATATATACGTCAAAATAAGGATGGTAATAATGATATTTTCCATACTTTTTTGACGCTTTCTCCTATTTTGACGCTTTTTTCAATGGTTATTTTGATGCTTGCAAGTATTAATTTTTTTTTGGCATAATAGTGCATCCAGCTGCAGTCTTGTAGCTGGATGCACCATTATGCCAAACTTATAGAGTACCAAAGGCAACTGTACTCTAATTTGAAGAACGAAGCAAATTTGTTGAAAAAGTTAGAGTGCCATAACGTTTTCGAAATTACAAAGTAGGTACACTATTCACACAAAGTGCAAACAATGGCCAAATTATATTGCAAGATGTAAAATTAACATATCAAGCTCTGACGAGATAAGCCAAAATTGCATAAAGTAGTTGCATAAAATTTTATACAAGCTCTACAAGCTATACTCGATGACCAAAATTGCATAAAGTAGTTGCATACAAGCTATACAAGCTCAAACAAAGATGTGAGCTGACCAAAATATGTATGTACAAGAGGAAAGACATGGGCAAGGCCACTCTATGTAGAGAACTCACTCAGGGTTAGGCATTGGTCCCTGCGAAAACCATACAAGACGCTTTTTTGGTATACAAAACAACGATCTAACATGACATGGTAAAACAAGTATACAAATCATAAGGTTAAGGCTTGCCGTACTTAACATATCTACAATGCACCCCCAATTGAGGTTGGCGCCTTCTCCCTTAAGCTTCTCCAAAAGAAAGTACGTGTTATGGCGAGCAATGTCCTCCTCCCCGTTGCAAGCCAACCCGGACCACTTGATTCTAAAAGTACCAAAACAACAAGATAAGCGTTGATACTTACAAAGTAGACATAATATCAAATGAAACATACAAGATAAGCGTTGATACTTACGAAGTAGACATGGAATGCGCCCCAATCACCACTTCCAAGGTGAGAGCTTCCTACGCTCTCCATTCGGGCTTTGGCTACATCCTCTTGTTGCTTGTAGCATTGGGGATTTCTTGCATGCTTTTGTTTCTCCTCACTCCAATCCTCAATGCTCATGTACCAAGGCTTCTCACCCCCTGCCTTCACTCTCCTAGTCACATCTCCCTGCCAATGTTTCATGACGTCCACCATGTGGTCCTTTATCCACCTTATGGGGACGACATCACTACCGACGGCCGGCTTGTACTCATCCTTGATTTGATTTATGACTCTATCTTTCTTATCTTTACCCAACTTTGGCCATAAATTCATAAAGTCATTTGCAAGACAATGTGGCAAAGCCCGCGGATGCAACTCTTCATCTCTTGCCCGACATTATCCAAAACCACATTGCCATTGACAATTGTGTAATATTTTTTTCCATTGACGAGTGTGGGTTGTGTGTCGAAACATCGCGAGCGATGATCACGAGCGTGGAGTGCTTCTGGCACTAGATGGGGAAGGACGCTCACGTGGGGGTGTAGACCCATCTGTGCCCCCACTTGAACAATAACCGCCTCCACCTCCACTATTCGAGCGTTCTCCTCACAGCGAGTGGTCGAGCAACCTGAGGGGGCAGGGGTTCTGGCGGCTCTTTGTGGGGTTTGTACAGATGAACTAGGGTTAGCGGTGGTGGTGCCCGATGGTGCGGCCGAAGTGCCCGCCCCTCTCCCAAAATATTGTTGTGCCATCACTCTTTGCTCGAGTGTGGCTTGTGCTACAAAACCCATAAACTGGTCAGGCGACATGGCATATGGAGAGAAGGATGGAGAGTAAGACGGTGTCTCATCTGGAGTGCGAGACATGTTTCTACACACACATAACACAGCCCACATGGACACCTCAATAAGAGCATACACATGAATTATCCCTCAACATTCATTCATTTATGCATGAGGCCTTATGCATAAAGCTACGTATGAGGCCTTATACATGAGGCCCTATGCATAAAGCTCTGCATGAGTCTTATGCATGAGTCTTATGCATAAAGCATACATGAGAATTATGCATAAAGCTTTGCATGAGTCTTATGCATAAAGCATACATGAGAATTATACATAAAGCATTATGCATAAGGCTTATGCGCAAACTTACAAAGCTATGCAACATGAGGCATTATGCATAAAGCTATGCATGAGGCCTTATGCATAAAGCATTATGCATAAGGCTTATGTATAAAGCACTATGCATAAGGCCTTAATCATGAGGCCTTAAGCATAAAAGTATGCATGAGGCCTTATGCATAAAGCATGCATGAGGCCTTATGCATAAAGCTATGCATGAGGCTAATATACATAAAGCTTATGCATAAAGCATGAATGTGCATTATGCATAATGCTTATGTGCAAACCTACAAAAAAAATCCCCAGAACCCAAGGGTGCATTAATAGTAAAGGAAAGAGAGGAAAGATAGAAAAGCACTTACCTCTTTTTCATGATGTTGAAAGAGAGGATTAGAGGACCTACAAAACCACCAAAAGGGTGAGGAAAGGATTAGTAATGCATACATACAAAAACCTATGCAAACTATGCCGCTATGCAAGCTATGCTAAAGCTTATGCATAAAGCTTTAAGCATAAAGTTATGCATGAGACCTTATGCATAAAGCATTATGCATGAGGCTTATGCATAAAGCACTATGCAAGCCACACTATCCTAAACATAGAGCTTTATCTATGCAAGCTTATGCATAAAGCACTATGCAAGCCACACTATCCTAAACATAGAGCTTTATCTATGCATTAAGCTCTACGAATAGAGCTTAATGTATAGATTAAGCTCTATGATTAGAGCTCTATTCTATGCATAGAGGACCTACAAAACAAAACCCCTTCTTTTGGTAGATAAAAATAGAGGAAAGAGAGGATAAAAAGATAGGAAAGAGAGGAAAGCACTTACCTCTTTTTGGTGATGATAAAAGAGAATATTAGAAGACCTACAAAACCAACAAAAGGGTGAGGAAAGGATTAGTAATGCATACATACAAAATCCCTAACACTACAAGGGATCGGGCTCATACCCGCGCTCCTAGCCGCTAAAAATGACTTGTGAAAAAAAGTAGCAGGCCCGTGTATCAGCGCGTGTATCATCGCGGCCACAGACATGCGTGTAAAAGCGCGTGTATAGGACGTGCCAGACGCGCTTATACACGGGTGTATAGCCGCGTTTTGTTCAGTTCAGATGTACTCAGACGCGTTGATACATGCGTCTATACATGCGTTTTTTTAATTTAGATGCGCTTATACACGCGTAATTATCAGTTTTGACGCGTTAATACACGCGTATTTTATAGATTATCCGCGTATATACACGCGATTTTTAGCAGTTCTGACGCGTTTATACACGCGAATAGAGAGCAAAAAAAAAATCCAGAGAGTGCTATTTGGTGCTTGAATACTGTTCCAGCATTCCAGCACCCAATAACACTCTCTGGATTTTTTTTTTTGTGCATTAGACCATCCACGAAGAACATATGCACGAGGGAGATTAAGACAAGAACAACATGAATGCATACATTGTCAATACACGATTCAAGACAGACATGAATGTAATACTATCGATTCACGATTCAATATTACTATCAAAATTTCATACATGTATACAAGGGAGTCCATATCTCGAAGTAGCCCATGGCTTCAGTTTACAACAAAATATATACAACCACATCCTCAATATGGAATGTGATACTATAAGTCTGAGTACTACTCAAACCGAGATGATGACTCGGTGCTCCCTCCATGCTCAGATGAGCTCACATCGGTCGGAATGTCCGATGAGTAGTGCTCACATCCACCCTCTGCAGTGGCGGCGGGTGGATCATCAGCAGCTTGTGCCTGTTCAAGTAATATATAGTATATAAGTATATATATATGTAATTCAATAAACCAAAATCATTCGTTTAGAATTTTCAAGTACCTGTCGACCGTATGGTCTCATGGCCATCTCAAACTGCACGTCCGTAATACATCCCTCGGCTCTGAAGATGGCCCACGTGTCACGTCTGCTATGCCGGCAAGCATACGCAGTATCGTGGGTTGTGGGCTTCCTCCCCGTAACCCGTCGCTGTATCATAATCAACACAATTTGTAAGATTAAAACAATCATAGAATCAATGAATTAAGTAAATAATCAAATAAAGTGGCAAGATACTTACGAACTCTGCCTCCCATGACTCGATGCCGCCAGATCCGAAATGCGAAGATCCAATGGTCTCCATCTGGATCCGTCGTGCCTCCACATGCTGCCTACTCTTAACGCCACCCTCTGCTCGTTTCTTTGCCTCCTTCCACTCGCGTTTGTGTGCAGTGGCAGGTTTCTCGGCAGGATAGCCACCCGCAGCTACATTTAGCCGGTCATCGTACGCGAGTTTTTTAAGGTGAGATCTTTTATTACTTAATATCTCACTTATTCGCGTCCTTCCCCATACATCCGAGAATGTAGCATGTGGGGGATTGGGGTACCGACTATGTACAGTCTCTATCACCTCCCCAACTAATCAGCTATTTTGATCTTTAAATTTAATAAAACAATTTCTATATGAGTTTGATACTACCCCACGCATGTACTCCATTACCTCCCTCCTCCTCGCATCCACCATCACTATCCCGCCCCTATCCGTCACATCATAGCAGACCACTCTCTCCACCTCTCTCATCTCCTCCTCTTCTGAACTGTCTCCTCTAACTCTTCTCCCTCTATCTCCTCTCTCACCGCGTGCCCTACTACCTCCCCCACCTCCCCCACCTCCCCCACCCCAAAGCACCCGCCGCATCCTCCACTCCCACTCTTCCTACTGCTGCGGGTGGAGTTACGACTGGGGGATTGTCTACGTGACGGTGGCTATGAGCCCTGACGTGACGGTGGCTCTGAGGGAGCACGTGATGGTGGCTGTGAGGGTGTGCATGAGTGTGTCTGGGATGAGGTATGTCTCCTCGGTGGACGTGGAAGAGGAGAAGTTGCATGCCGTCTCGTCGGACTCGTAGGAATAGACGGCACTGGAGTGCCCTGGATACTCGCGGTAGGGGTATAGACACCAGGCAGGGAAAGAGGGGGATGGGCATACATATACTCTGTAAGCTCAACTGGACCAGGATGGCGCCCAAAATGATTCAGCATCTCCATCAGCCAATTGCTGTACGCAAATGGATTGGATGAAGAACCTGGAATATCCATAAAGAACCTGCAACAAAAATCTTCATGTACATCATGGGCTGTCTCTTGACTCACACAAATATCATCATTCAAGTCAGTTGTGTTGCTTGCAAATCATAGAAACAGGAAACGCAGTCTCGTGTATACACCCGTGCAGAAACGCGTGTATGCACCTGTCAAAAAATACGTGTATACACCTGTCCAAAAACGCGTGTATATCCGCATGAACAGACTCTGCAGGACAGAGTACACGCGCTTTTACACGCGCTTCTACATGTGACCTGCGAAAAAAAAAATTCAAAAGGACCGACCTCCGACAAAGACAAAGTGTCCTTATAAAAGGACCATTGTCGCCCCTGTCAGAATCATTCACCCAATCGTGTGCACAGAAGCAAAAGGACGGAGACAAACCCAAAAAGCAAAGAGCAAATAGCATAAACAAATCTGAGGAAGGAGACAAGGCACAGGACAAACTGACTCACCTCTGAAAAAGTGAGTCTTCTTTCTTGCTCGGTTTCCTCCCGTGTGTGCTCCTTCTCTGCTCCCTCCTTGCACTTAGGTTTCGTTTCTGTTGGAAGAGGCGAAAACGAAAGCAGTGTTGATATGTTAGTTCAAAATCTATATTTGGGGAAGGCGGGCTATTTTTAGTTTAAACAGACCGTCGCGTTTATAAACGCGTGTATGTTTGCGTGTATGATATTTTAGCTGCGTTTATACACGCGTTTTGTAGGAATTACCCGCGTTAATACACGTAATTTTTAGGAAATAGCCGCGTTAATACACGTAATTTTTAGGAAATAGCCGCGTCAATACACGCGATTTTTATACTTTCATTAAAAACATATTATGATTTTGTGTTTTCTGGTTTGTACATAGGATGTCATCAACCTCTTCAAGCAGTTCTGGGAAAGATGAGACAATGCGTCATCGTAATCGCGATGTGTGGTTCGGACAACGGATCAAATGTATGTGTAATCGATGTCAAGGATGCATTGTACGAGCACGTCGAATTACCTTGAATCACATCTCCATGTATGGAGAATGGAATCAAACAGGTTTAGAGGTGAGTAGATGTAAATTGATGGTATTCAAATGGCTCATGGTATCCAAATTAAATTAATAGAGTTGTAATATATAAACTCTAATTGAAGTAGGATGCAGTACCACACCCTAACATGGTACCCTACGCGCGACGAGAGCACGCAAAGCGTCGATGAGATGATGCTGGAGCTTCGGGATCTATTGTCAGAGATGAGTGGGAAAGGGATGACAATAGCCCTGCACCCCACGAAGTTGTGGAAGAGGAGGTGCTTGATGATATGGTGCGGAATCTTTTTAAGGATGATCCCAAAGGTATGGACGACGATGATATGGAGCAAGAGCATCTTTACAAGGCTTCATCGACACCGGTGTTTGAAGGGTGCACATTCTCTATTTTATGTGCTTCACTTGAACTACTCAATATACAAATAGTTTATGGATGGAGCAATGCAAGTCTTGACGCATTATTGAAGTAAGCATTCTAACTTACAAATTTGAATTAGTGGTTTAAGGTTTAGGATTTAAGACTAATTATAATTGATGATATTGGATGCAGGCTATTATCAAACATGCTTCCAAAGGAAAATAGACTACCCACCTCAAGAGACATAGCGAGGCGCTATGTGACATCTCTTGGAGGACTGGATTATGATCGCATACATGCATGCGTCAATGATTGCATTCTCTTTCGTGGGACGCATAAGGAGGCTCGACATTGTCCCACTTGTGGTGAAGCAAAATATAGAACAGATATGAAGAGTTTTGATGTACCTCGTAAAGTCTTGCGACACTTTCCTATAATTCCTCGCATCAAACACATGTTCAAGTGCAAATCCATAGGAGAGCTCATGTCATGGCATTCCTCACATCGATCGGATGATGGCATGTGGAGAATTCCCGCAGACACTCCTGCTTGGAAGCATATTGAAGATGAGTGGCCCAGCTTTAAAACAGAGCCCAGAAACTTGAGACTTGGCCTAGGTATGGATGGAGTGAATCCATTTGGTTTCAAAAGCACCGCATACAGCGTGTGGCGAGTTGTGTTGGTGAATTACAACCTTCCACCATCAATGGCGATCAAGAAGGGACATCTTATGTTATCCCTTCTAATTCCAGGGAAACATAAAGTCAAGCATATGGACGTTTATCTTGAACCATTGATTGATGAGTTGGAGGAACTATGGAGAGGTGTTGCGGTGGTGGACATTAGTAGGCCTCCCTCCTCTCGACACTTCGACTTAAAAGCAGTGTTGATGTGGACAATGCATGACTTTCCAGGATACAGCGATTGTTCTGGTAAGAATTCTAATTACCTCCCTACTCTATTACTATTGGCTATATATATTAATTATACATATTGACTTTATTATTCTAACTTTTATTTATATTTTAACAGGTTTGAAAACATCGGGTAAACATGCATGTCCTGTTTGTGGCTGTCACGTAGGTTGTAATGCCTGTGACCGACGGCAGACCGGATGGCCATGTCCGGGGTTCAGTGGGAGAGGACGCCCGTGCGGAGTCATGGGCGGCCAGGCTAGTGTGGAGGGCAGGCCACACACTATATAGCCTGGGGGATGAGGGGCAATCCTCATTCTTCCTCTATGGCTGGGTGGTGAGCCAGAGGCCGTCCCCTCTCGTGGTAACGCCCGTAGCGGCGTTACGGATATCTAACACTGGTATCAGAGCATGGTTCGAAGGGATCGTGAGAGTCCGCGCGCGAACGGGGGACCGGAACCCACTCGGTGGTTTTCATCCACAATCTCCTCACCCTTATCTCCACAAGGGAATGTGTGGAGGGAGGAGGGCCAAGACTTTTGAAGGGAAGAACTCTCTCTCTCTCTCTCTCTCTCTCTCTCTCTTGCAGGTAAGAGCTCGTTTTTTTCTCTGCGTTGAAGTTTTATGCGAAATAAAATTTCGTTTGGTAATGAAACTTATCTGCGAAAGAATTCGCTGAAGCTTTTCTGGAACGAAAAGCATTTCATTGAAACCTGTGTAAAAATGGGGGGGGCGCAGGCCAACCCCACGATATAAAAAAACGCGAATGTGGGGGGGGGGGGCGAAGCGACACCAGCTTGAGCAGCCCCACTGTCCGCGAAGGACCTGTGTGTAGTGGTGGGGGAGGCGCAGACCACACATTGTGTGTGGGGGTGAGGGGCGAAACCAGCCCCATTGTCAGCGAAGAGCCCAGGACGAAAGGCGTTGAATGGCTGCGAAAGGCTTCAATGACTGCGAAAACGTTGCAGCCCCAATGCAGTGTGCGAAGACCACGTCGAGTGGGTTAGGTTGTTTTCTTTCTCCCTCGACTGTGAATACCGGCTATACGGCGGGCGTGTGGAGGAGGATGGCAATGTCTGAGCCACGGGCCAGCCAGGCGGCGGCCGGCCTAGGCGGCCAGCCAAGCCAGCCAGGGGCGGCCAGGCGGCGGCCAGCCCCACGGCGGCCAGCCTTAGGCGGCCAACCGAGCGGCCATGCCAGCGGGCGACCGGGTGGCCATGCCAGCGTTGTGACATTACCCCCCCCTTAGAGATCACTCCACCAAAGATACCACATGAACCGGAAAGGATTCTTGGGTATCGAGATAGACAAACCCGACATAAAGTGTACCAGGAGGTACTTGTTAAATGGACAGATAGGGATAAGGAAGTGGCAACCTGGGAACGCCGTAGTGCAATTTCCAAAAGGTTTCCCCAGTTTGTTTTCGAGGATGAAAACTCTTCTTAAGGGGGGGTAATGTCACGTAGGCTGTAATGCCTGTGACGGCAGACCGGCCGGATGGCCATGTCTGGGGTTCAGTGGGAGAGGACGCCCGTGCGGAGTCATGGGCGGCCAGGCTAGTGTGGAGGGCAGGCCACACACTATATAGCCTGGGGGATGAGGGGCAATCCTCATTCTTCCTCTATGGCTGGGTGGTGAGCCAGAGGTCGTCCCCTCTCGTGGTAACGCCCATAGCGGCGTTACGGATATCTAACAAAGGCCCTTCGTTAGTACATGAGTATGCTGACGGTTTGTGTAAGACTCTATTCGATAATCATCATCGATTTCTCCCCTCAGATCATCCTAAATATGTTGCTAGTAAGAGTAACATTCCTCCATAAACACTTCGTGCAAAAGATTGGAAGCGTATTTGGGAGTCTACAACTATTCTTCCTCCAGATGGCATGAACAGGTATAGTAATGTTTTTTCAATCTTGTTTTGTGTAGTCTCTAATTGGATTAAAGGTCACATAGAGCAATCCCTTGTGTAGGTACTCCATTTTTTTCGGCTGCCATATTGGACCCATCTTAAGATCAACCATCTTCTTGATCCCATGCACATCTTCAAGAATGTGGGATCTGGTATTTGGGAACATATTATTGGTAAACGAGACAATGTTAGCGTACGTGAGGACTTGCGGGTCGCAGGACGTATGCGTCAAGCTTGGCCACGAGAGGTGGGTGGGCACGTTCGTCTTCCGCGTGCACCATGGATTATATCGAAGAAAGAGGAGAAGCAGGTAAAGCAGGCCATCACCACTTTGCGTACTCCCACTGGATGCATGAGATCATTGAAGGGAGCCTTTACAACCACTAAGAAAAAAGGCGTTGAGCAACTATATGGGTTGAAGTCCCACGATTGGCACAAGATGCTTCAAGTAAGTGTTTTCCAAGTCTTGTACGTACGTTGAAATTAAATTTTGTAATGCCATAAACCATACATACATGTGCTCTTATGTGCGCAGTTCATACTACCTACTAGCATCGACCATTGTGCAAATAACAGTTTGAAAAAATGTATTTATAAGATGGGCGAACTTGTGAGGTATGTAAAACCCATGTCAGATCACCCTTCATTATACCTTGCAAAATGAACGTGCATGAGGTATAACGTACTATTTATTTATTTTTCGGATATGTTAGTTCCAAAGCAATTGATCCAGCCACGTTGGATGATGCGCGTGTTATGGCAATGGAGGTGGTTTGTTTGGTAGAGGAGACTTTTCCGCGAACCATTCTCACAAGTCAACTACATCTCATTGTGCATTTAGTGGACGAAATCGCTTTATGTGGTACTGTGCATGCACGTTGGATGTTCTTCCTAGAGCGCTTCATGAAGACCTTAAAAGACTTTGCGAGGCAAAGTGCAAGGCCTGAAGGAAGCATGGCCGAGGGTTGGTTGATACAAGAGTCTCTTGTATATATTTCAGAATTTCTTGGTCAGGTGGACAGCTCTTTGCCACGACTATGGAGCAATGAAGAGGACTTGAGGATGACCTCTATTGTGCCTCAAGGAAAAGGACAGAGTAAAGTAATTGATAGAACATTGATTGATGATCTCAATTTCACTTGTATCCTTAATAGTGATGTGATGAGCAGATGGGTTACAAGATATGAGGATGCAAAGACAAAAAGGCAAGCAGAAAGAGCTCTCTTTCGGAGGCAACATGGCTCTCGAAAGGCGTACCCTAAGCATCTAGCAACACTTCCGAATGATATCCATGTTGATTGGTTGCATGAGGAAATGGAGAGAGCAGAGAGCGACGAGGGGCTGCATATCACCGCGGAAGAATGGGAGTATGCACGAGGATGCATGTTAAAGGTACATAGAACTAATGTTTTGCATTAGTTGTAAGTGATTTGCTTTTAATATTTATTCACATTGCTTACACAAATATTGCTTCTATTTTGGTCCAGTGCACTATGTTCAATGCTATATGGTGTGAAGGCAAGCATTTTCGAACACAAAGAATTGATGAAAAGAGAAATACACAAGATTGCAGTGTCATTAGTAGCTTTGAGGGAGCTAATGGAAAAATGGATGATTATTGTGGCATAATCCAAGATATATTTAGGCTTGACTTTCGTCGCTTCTTTATGTATGTTTTGGATGTCAAATGGCAAATGAACGTGGTGGAAAAAGGGCCTGATGCAACGATAAAACGCCATGCAAGTGGATATGTAACTATTGACTGTACAAAGTTTTGGCAAACAAAGAAAGATAGGCTCGTATTGCCACAACAATGTGAGCAGGTATGCATTTTTTTACTAATGTGTTTCATGTACATATATATCTAAGCTTGCGTACCCCTTGACTTTTGATATGCTAATTAATTACTGTACTATGTGTATTTGAGTAGGTTATCTATCTACCAATGGTGCATGACATTAAATGGTGGTACGTCATCCCTATTGCACCACGTTCCAAAGTGATGTATAATACATTCACTGATATGGAGCATATGGAGGATGTAACAAGCCGCAATGAAGATGATGTCGAACATGCCATTGAAGATGTTGTGATCGATGATCAAGAAATAAGAGATGATCATGATAATGAGGATGAGCGTGCTATTTCTCATGATCATGAGAATGACCCTACCATTGAGGATGATGGTGATGTTGATGAGGATGATCAGGACATCGATACCATTATCAATGGAGTACAGAATATCGATAGTGGAATAAATTTAATCGTAGCCTTACAAATTGATCAAATGGATATTGATGTTGATCGTTTGGCAAGGATGGATCTTATTGAAGATGAGATCGAACCCTAACCAATCCGTCACTGTACGTTCTAAATTGATGACATTTCTATCATCTCATATGCATGATTTATTTTTGAATATATTTCATTGTTGTAAATGCATGTAGTGGGATTATGTAATGATGTATACTGTAATGTACTATGAGATGGTTTAAAGAAAATAGTTTTTAATTTTGTAAAAGAATTTAGTTTTTCTTCAGTTTTTCTTTACCATGCATGTATTAATCCGTGTATAGTGGCATGTATTAATCCGTGTATGGTAGCGTGTATTAATCCGTGTATATTAGCGTGTATAGATGCGTGTATTACTGCGTGTATATAAACGCGTTTATACACGCGTTGGTAAATGCAAATATACACGCGAACTTAAATGATAAAATACACGCGTCCGATTCTATTCAAATACAGGCGCGACCATACACGCGCTCGTAATTTATCACGTGTATAAAACGCGTGTATGGCAGCATTGTCTTGTAGTGTAAGAACCTAATGTATACATACAAAATCAAAAAGAGAGGAGAGAGAGAAAAGAATTTACCTTTTTTTGGTGAAGTTGAAAGAGAGGATTAGAAGACCTACAAAATAAAACGAAAAGTTGAGAAAAGAATTAGCAATACAAAACCCTAAAAGTTGAGAAAAGAATTAGTAATACAAAACCCTAAAAGTGTGCATATCATGGATACACAAGGAGGTTTATCCTTCAAAAAACACACACCAATTTAACAACTAAGAGGAGAGGAGAGGAGAGGGGAGGGGAGGGGAGGGAGGGCAAAGAAGGAGATGGAGAAGAGCTTGGGAGAGAGAAAGAACCTGCAAAACAAGTGAGAAAGAAAAAAAAATAAGAAAATTACCCATAATTACACACACAGACATTTTATATCACATGTACATGTAACCAAGAGAAGATGGGAGTGAGAAAAAAGGAGGCATACCTAGTGAGGAAGCAAAACACACGTGCATGAAAAAAAAAACGTAAAAAAAAGAGAAATTCTCTTTTACTTTAAAAACTTGTGCCGTCAATAAATGCTTTGAAATAACCATGGAAAAAAGCATCCAAATTAGGGTGGAAAAAAGCGTCGAAAAGTTCGTGGGAAATAGCGTGGAAATAACTGTCGAAAAAATAAATTTCCCACGCTATTTTCGACGAATATGTTGATGTTGTTTTCGACGCTTATTTCGACGATCGCTACTTTTCATTCAAATTCAAAATCTTTCCAGATGTTGCGCACCCCCCCGACATTTCAAATTACCTATCACTGACTACCACCCTCCACAAATACTGAAGGGAGGATTCCCCTCCAAAAATAAGCATTCATTCCCATTTTGCAAATTAAATGGAAACCATGGATGACGCCACACCCTCAAATTTTGTTGATTTAGAAGAGAAGACACTCTGCCCATGTACTCGCTGCAAATACCAAGTGGCTCGACGTCGATGAATTTGCAATGATCATACAAAAAAATGGAAAATATTTTTGGTGGAGTGATTAGAACATCTAATTAGTGGCAATGCGTGCTTCAACAATGACGAACCAGTGGATATCCAGCCTGAACGATGGAGACCAACAAGAGTAGCCACAAACGAGGTGATCCAGCAACCCGAGGAACTTGAGGCAGATTCGGAGCAAATACTAGAACATGACATGGATGACAACATAAATGCCTTACACGATGGAACAGAAGATCAAGGTTTGGAACACGAAGGGGTAGAAGAAAACACACGACATGTGGAATATGCTTGCCAAGAAGAGAAACAGCTACGCAAGCTTGCTCGTCTTCCACTCTATCGTGGAGCATGTGTGTCTGTTTTACGCGCTTGCCTATCCATATTGAACTTTCAATCGATTTTTGGTGGATGGTTTGATACGAGTGTATCAAAACTTTTTGGATGATATGTCTGTTTTACGCGCTTGCCTATTCATATTGAACTTGTAATCAGTTTTTGGATGGTCTGATACAAGTGTCAAAATTTTTTGCGTAAGTGATGATATCATATGCAATTAGTGAGTTATGTACCTTTATATGCATTTTCTTAGCCTAAATATTTTGTGTAATAGCTTATTGAAACATCAAATTTTGCCAGAAGATAATGAGATGCGAGTGGACCATAGTCAAGCAAAAGCAATGTTGCACTCGATTGGCATGGACTCAACACACACCATGCTTGTCCAAATGATTGTATTCTTTATCGACAAGAATATAACAACGCAGCACAATGTCCACATAATGGTACATCGAGATATAGACAAGATGCGTAAGGAGAAAGGGTACCAGCAAAAGTTTTATGACACTTTCCCATCATCCCACGGATTAAAACAATGTTCAAGTGCAGATCCATTGCAGGATTAATAACTTGGCACCGTAACACTAGGTCCATGGATGGTGTTATGCATGTGCCCGCAGATTCATCTGCATGGAAGCACATTGAAGAGAACTGGGTAGCCTTTCAAGAGGAGGCTCACCATATTCGACTCGGTCTAGCGATGGATGGAGTGAATCGATTTGGTCTACGAAGTTCATCATGGAGTACATGGCCTATTTGTCTAGTTAACTATAATCTTCCACCATGGCTAGCGATAAAAACATGGCATTTTTATTTTGATAGTTCCTGGAAAGTACAAGGTGAAGAACATGGATGTGTATTTAGCCCCTTTAATTGAGGAGCTTCGTGTTCTATGGGAGGGCATTGAAGTGCATGATATTTCCAAGAGGTGTGGACAACGTGCGCTAACATTGAGAGGAATACTTATGTGGACTATGCATGATTGGCCTGGCTATGGAGAGTGCTCAGGTAATACTGTAGCTTGTTAACATATTATGTTAAGTCATGATTGTCATCCAAACTTACCTGCTACAATCTTTTTTGATGTTCTACAAGGCTTTCAGTGTCGGGGTATAATGGATGTCCATTATGTGGGCCGCAACTTAAGGCTCGATACTCAAAGTCTATGAAGAAGATAGTATACGAGGGCCACAAGAAGTATCTCCCATTGGACCATCCTTTGCATGAGGGATTTCTAGGGAGGTCTCCTTGCATATGGAAGCCACTAGTTGAGCTTGATATCTCAACATTCCCCCTTGAGCTGAACTCCACACATTGCACTCCAAGTAAGCGCCTAGAGATAATCCAAAAGAAGAAGAGATTCAAGCTCAGTATGATCATGATGCATCAACAGCTCTCATGCTAGAGCTAGAAGTGGATGACGACATGGATAAATTACCTTCTACTACTACAAGACAACTGGTTCCACCAATTGACAACAATGATGGAGTATTTCTAGAAATAGATTTATTTCGAGCCATGGATCTCGTTGAAGACAAGCAAGTTGATGATGAACTTTAATTTCATTGTAAAACATAGCACTTTCTTAATTGCACCTTAGTGATAAGGAGAAGGAGCTAGCATTTTTTCTCCTTCAAAGAGCATGATGGAAGTTATACCCTCCTTTCTCCCTCGGCCCCCTCCCTCTCTCTCTCTCTCTCTCTCTCTCTCTCTCTCTCTCTCTCTCTCTCTCTCTTTATCTCTCATTCTCTTTGATCTCTCCCTCCCTCCCTCTCTCTCTCTCTCTCTCTCTCTCTCTCTCTCTCTCATAGACACATATGCTTGCACAGAGGTAGAAAGAGACGGCTAAAACACACCCCCGGATGGGAACTAGAAAATATTATATATAAATTCAATTTTTTTTAAACATTTTGACTGTTATTTCGATGCTTGTTTCCACATATATTTCGACGGATATTTCCATGCATATTTCGATGGATTTTTTGATGCAGACACGACCAGGCGTGGAAACTAAGCGTCGAAAAGCAATGATTCTCTTGTAGTGTTTGAGAGGTATAAAACAAATCTAGATATTTACATAAATTAGATGGTTCTTTGATTATGCCCATGGGTTTTCTAGAGAAACTAAATAACATACATATATGTTATGAATCACACATCACCAACTCATTATTATTATTGAAATACTCAAGCCATCTACAAAGAAATATGTTCTTTACTTCTTTGATGATGCCACCACGATAATAATTGACGATGAGTGCGTCCTTGATTACATCATGTGCCTTAGAATGAATGGGGAAAATAAAAAAACTCCTTAATGTTGTGCAACATCAATGTGCCTTAGAATGAATCCATTTATGCCATCCACTAGAATCCTAATAGCAAGCAAAGCTAAGAAATAGCAAGCATAAGCGTAATCCATTAAAATTAAGGAAAAGGTTATGTAATAAATAAAAGATCTAAGAAACAACTAGAGAGGTAACTTTAGATAATGAGTGTGTCTGCTCATCATAAACAAAAACTCATTGACAAGAGAGTGTGGTAAATTATTCATAATATTAAAAGTTGCAAAGCATGATACACAAAATAGGACAAAAAAAAAAGAAACATACTTTAGAGCTTCATCATGAATGCTATAGCCTCTATTGCCTACATCCATCCAAAGGCAAACAACCATTGAGTTAGAATAGCCAAAGGGACTACAAGTGCCAAGGAGGTAAACTAGATTTTATCCATGTCCCATGAAATCTGAGTAAGGATACATGTTCCTTTGTTGGCCATGGAGTGCCTAGCATAGTAACAGCAGCAGTAGGGAGTGAATATCAATAGTGTATGTCCATGCAAGAGAGTTTTTTAAGCTTCATTGTTGAGATGATGTATGTTATTTTCAAAGACATTCTTCTACATAGTGGGCGGTTGCATTTGAATGACCATGTTGGAGTTGCACTTAATCAAATCTATTGCGGTCATTTTTTTGGATTTGTAACAGTTGCTTTGAGGTGTATGCCCAATGCATGTAAACTAGGCCATAGTTATTTATGAATTTATGTGGGCTTCATGCATATATGCCACCGTAGACAGTATTTCTAAGATTACAATGTGCACATGAAAGCAAGGTAATTAATAGGATTGGTGTATAAGGCCCTACCTTAATTTTGCAAAAATGGATCATAAAGAAAACAAACTTGCATTAAGATAAAAGTATGAAGTGAGTGTTTTTGGAAGGTAGACCATCTCATGGGCTTGCAATTGGGGTAAAACATCAATAGTTCAGCATGTGTATGCAACACAATACCTAGCAAGAGGAGGATTTGATGTGTGTACTAGTAATTTAATTTCATGTATGTATCTTTTAAATCCGTTGATACCTGCATGTCAATGTTATTAGGGAAACCTTTGAATAAACTAAAAAATTAAATACAATTTGAGCAGATTAATAAGATTGCAAGGTTGAGTGCATACTTAGTTGCTATAGTAGGCATTGACAAAATAACAACTACTTTAACAAAGTCAAACCTTTTGGTCATGTTAAACATACAGAAACGAAAAAAACATGTGTTGGTGGTTTGAAAGTAAAATTTTGACTTCTTGTAAGTGTGGATTTTTCTTCGAGATAAAGATAACAAAGTTTCCCTTTGGTGCCAAGAAGGTGATGCAAGACTTTCTATGATACTTTATACATGGATTGTGCATTAAGGTGGCTAAAATGCTACTCCTAACTTTTCTTATCCTCTAATATAAAAGTACTAAAAGTTTGTTTTTTTTAATTTATATAAAGTTAAGGAATCCTGGATACTAGTATGATGTATGGAAAAATGTATACAATCGTAAAGATGATGTTGCATATGGTAGCTAGGGCTTTTAACTAGTCCTCTTGACCAAAAAGAAAAGTCAAAGAATAGGTTCTATTTTTCAATTATATGAGAAAAAAGGAACGGATGGATTTTCCTTGAAATAAATTTAAAGTGTGGCCGTGAATCTTATGCCTTTTAGTCTTACAAATGCAGTTGCCACTTTCATGATGTTTGTTAGTGGTTTGTTAGTGATGAACTTATATTATATGTGAGAATTTTACTATCAATTCAGAGATGCCTTTTAGTCTTACAAATGCAGCTGTCACTTTCATGATGTTTGTTATTGGTTTGTTAGTGATGCATTTATATTATATATGAGAGTTCAACTATCAATTTGGAGATGATCTAGAGATAATATTTTGGTGTATAGAAAAATGTGAGGAGCATGAGCTCAAATGTTTTGGGAGACACAATATCTATGCTATGTTAATGGAGCTAAACTCACACACACACAATGTTCAATGAGAAGAACACAAGGGTGTAAAAAGTGAGAGAGAATGCTAGCTCAAAAGGAAAAGAGATGAAGCTCTCTACAAGTACAAAGGAGAAAGCATAAATAAGTAGCAACCCTAAACAATGGATGTGGTTACTTATATACTAGCTAACCTTAAGGTGTTAGTTCACACCTAAGTGGCCATGGGGAAAAACTCAGTGAGATAAAAGTGTCCACGACATCGTGATTGTAGTACCACTATAAATATCTAACAAACCCCCCTATAGTATAAATGCGTGGTTTATAGAGATTGTAGATTAGTATTTGAAAGGGATGAGGCCCAAATCTTTGCTTAAGGCCTTAAACTTTTCATGTGATAAGGCGTTAGTGAAAAGATCTTCCACATTGTCATGTGTACTATAATAGATCAGACTGATCTCACTTGCATGGAGTATCCCTCTCACATAGTGGTAGTGCACTTTATTATGCTTAGTCTTGGCATGAAAGACAAGAGTCTTGGCTACTACCATTACACTTTAACAATTAGTGAGAAATGGAGTAGTGGTATCTATTGAGGCACAAAGATCCTCTATGGATCTTCTCAACTATACCCATTCAAATATCATTATGAATGCTAGCATGTATTCACCTTCGAAGGATGAGATTGCCATAGTTGGTTGCTTCTTACTTAAATGGAGATGAATGAGTGTCCAAGAAAGAAAAAATAAATAAATGTGTACTATCATGTATCATATTCATGTCCAAAATCAGACAAGGTATGCAGTTCTAAATCACCCCCCTTGGCATAGAACAATCTAAGGTCTTGCGTGCCATTTTGTAAGTATCGAAAGATACGTTAACTACCTATCAATGCTTAGTGCTTGGGTAATGCATAAACTTACAAGCTGTGGCACATCAAAAACTGAATATCTGGACATGAGTTTCTCAAATATATAAGGCACCCAATATCTTGATTATAAGTGGTTATCTCAATGAATCAACTTTTTATCCTATAAAGTGCTTCTAACCCATTTAGGAATAAGCCTAGACTAATTGATTGTTGATATTTTAGAATTTAAAGTATTTTTGAGTTAATCAAAAGTTAGTGCATTAGTTTCTTGAGCATTCCCCCGTTGCACCAAATAAGGTTAAAATCTATTGAGTGTAGTATCAAAAGACATTGACACTAAAAACAAACCATCAAACATGTATGGGTAATTGGCATAAGTATGTTTGTTGAATTCCATCATAAGATCCTCAATAACAAAAATATTCGTACTGACAATGATTTTCTTGGTAAGAGGATTTTCTTGGTAAGAGGATTGTAGAGAAAATAGCCTTTGGTTTTTGAACAATAGCCCATAAAAATGAATTTAATTTTCTTATCATCAAGCTTAGTCTTCCTTTATTTTGGCACATGGGTAAACAACGAAAAGCATGCATGTGCTTAAGCTTAGGTTTTCTATTGAACCAAGCTTCATAAGGATTGATTGCTTCCATCCAAAACTTGTAGGAAAGTTTATATTAACCATGTATCTAACCATCTCCATGAGAGTCTAGTTTCTTCTCTCACTAACACCGTTTTTAAATGATGTATAAGGAGTTGTGCATTGATGGGTAATACCAAAAGCATTAGACAAATATGAGCCCCCTTGTCTATATGGAGGGTTTGGCATTTTAAACCAATTTCATTCTCAACCAAAGTAACAAATTGTATAAATGAGAAAATACCTCTGATTTTTCTTTCATGGGGTAAATTAACCAGCCGAATTTGTTGTAATCATCAATGAAGGTCGCACAGTAAAGATTTCCTCCCAAAGATGAAGTCCATATTAGACCACACAAATCACTCTATATGAGCTACAATTTGTGGTTAGCTCTATCCATTTGCATTCTTTGGGAAAGGTTGGCAAGAGATTTTGCCAAGGATACATCCTTCACAAACATATACATGTGGGGGATCAAGTTGAGTTGGGTCCTCAACATCCCATGTTTCTATAAAAACATTGATCCACCAATAATCAATGTATGGCCGAGCCTAGCATGCCACAATTCCAAATATTTCATTGCATTTGAAGTGTGTGCTAGACAACCGTCATCACATACATGTCTAATATATATAAAACATGGCTTAGACTTCCAATAAGGCCACTATGCTTGTCCTTTTCTCTATCATCAGGGATAATGCATTTATCATCTATAAATTCAACATTAAGATCCCCCTTTCTAGAGTGGGAACTAAAAGCAGATTCTTCTTTATATATAGAATAAAAACTTTATCTTAAAGGAAAAGATCCTTACCACTAGTAGTAGTAAGGACAATCTCACCAATACCTTTAATTGGATAGGGGCATTATTGGCACACGTAACAGTGTGCCCATCTTGCATAAATTTCATATTATTGTGACCAAACCTCAGTGTGAGAAATAGTGTGCGTAAAAGAACCACTATCAAGATACTAATTGTCTGAAGCATTTGCACTAAGACATGAATCTTGAGGAGTAAAGATGCAAATAACCATATCAAGTAAGAAGTCTTCAAGGGTAACATTCGGAGAGTCCTCTTTCTTTTGGCACTTTGGTTGTCTTGGGCAGAACTCATAGAATATTTGTTTGAATCCTTTTTTCTTCTTTTCTTTAGCCTTCAATTTTTAGCACTATTCAAGTGCAAGTGCATGGCAAAGCTTCTTACAATACCAACAAGTAAACTTCTTTAGCTTATTGGAATCATCCTCCTGTAACGTATTCATATGTATCTATTTTTGGGTCCGGTTAACTTACTGATTTTAGCATCTCTATTTAATGTTTATAAGTGGGAAATACTTGGAGGACATAAAAGATTAATTTTGGTCACAAACTGAGTGATTTTTTTAGAGATGCCAATTTTGGGATTTTCATGCCTATTTTGTGCTATCATTTGAAAGTGATTTCTATACCATACCTAACCATGTTAGATAATGTATAAGAGGGTCATACTCGGTAGTTTGGACTAAAGGCAACTCATATGGGGGTTTACATAGTAAACATAGCTACAAAACGGGCACCCAAAATAGGGCCCGAACACCAAATTGACCCTTGATTTTCAGTAACAGATTCATATGAAGGAGTAGATAACTTTCTCTGTTAGAGACATCAAGTGAAGAAAGATAGATCATAATAAGAGGAAAAAAGTTTGTGTTTAGATCATTTGGGGATTCCTCACAGTTTGGATGATATTCATGAAACTCATCTGACACCACTTTTCAATGTTCTCTATTTTGGTTAAAAAATAAGTTTTTATGCATGTATGCTTGAATTGGTAG
Organism: Cibotium barometz; assembly: GCF_041138505.1. Classification (NCBI taxonomy): domain Eukaryota; kingdom Viridiplantae; phylum Streptophyta; class Polypodiopsida; order Cyatheales; family Cibotiaceae; genus Cibotium; species Cibotium barometz. Next base: position 14,458,418 of record NC_141078.1, read on the forward strand.
CATGTGATTAAAATCAAATTTTAAAAGGTGTCGCCCTCATGTGGCCTAGGTAAGCCGTGCTGAAGTGACTACATATTGTTAGAAAAGATTACTTTCTTTATCTTTTTCATGCATGGCAATCTAACTAATTTTCATGGGATGTTTTTGGGCTATCTTTTCAGAGCCTTGATGTGATTCTTTGTAGGAAGAGAGAGAGAGATTTTGCTTAGAGACCTATTCGAGATTGGACTAGTGGAGGGCATTGTTTACTCGCTGGACAATGAACAGGATTCAAGCCCTCTAGGAGCCTTGTGGTAGAACCCAAAGAGGACAAGATTGAGAAGAAGACATACACGGGATATCCATGATGTCTAGTGTGGAGGTTGGGTGGATGGGCATCGGAGAAAGCCCTCGATTCGCTAGATTTTTGTTGGTGAATATCTCTCTAGATTTACATAATTTTATTTGCGAATTTTATTATTTTTGGATTGATCAAACTTGGAAATGATTATAGTTATTAGATAAATCTCTTATTTCTCATGTATTAGATTTGGTCAAGTGCTGTGACTTTTGAATATCTAAGAAGTATTATGAGTTTTAATGATTAATTAAATGGGATAGAATTAGGGGTATGTTACACATCCTTAGTTGTACAATTTTGGTTTGAATTGTTCTTCTATTGGAACCTCTTTCCTTTGTCCTGGTTGATAAGAGCCTGATCACTACTAGAACTAATAGATGCATTCTTTCTAGACTTCTCCTCCTGTAGACAATAAGCTAACAAGCCCCTTGAAAGTAAGAGAGACTATGTTGTGCCTATTGAAATTCATGCAAAGAGTTAAGGGTGATATTAACCATTTCCTTGTAAGGGATGATTTCATCAATGTTGAGAACTTGTTCTCTTAAGTCTTGTAACTTGGTTAAATATTCATTCATCGATCCCTTCTCCTATATTATCAAGCTACCTTTTGATAAAAGCATATTGTTCATCATTTTTAGCTTGATACATAGTCTCTAAAGTGTCCCAAGTAAGTTTAGATGTTTTGTAAGAATGAATATATGAAACAATTGACCTTTTGACAGTCAAAGCAATCAATGGTGAGCCTTATGCATCATGAGAATCTCATCTTCCTTGATCAACACTAATATGAGGGACATGTGTCCGCATCTTTTGGCCTCTGACACCTTTGAGGAGTGCCTACAGTAGTTGTGCCAATGTGGGGCTTGACAGAGCCCATAAACCCTCGGTAATAAGAATATTTATGAACATGAAACTCCAGAGGGAGTAACTTCACCCATCTAACTTACCTTCTTGACGAGCCTTGGTTTGATTTAAATGGTGAGCTTCCAGTACGGAGGATGAGGGACCAAGGAAGCGGACAAACAATGGACCCCTACATAGAACTCTATTTATATGTATGAAAAATGTTATGAAACGACAATAAATTATTGCACAACCCAAATACCCAAAATCAAGCAGGACCAATCTAAAATGATGCCTCTCTAGAACGTCTACAAAAACCTTGCGGTGCCCGAAACATGCCCGAATCATGTCGTAGACCCCAAAAATGCTTTATAGTTTGTATACAGCACACTATAGTATATACCTTTTTCTCCTAAGAGGGTATCTCAATCGGAGACAAAAAAAACAGGGTTGTTGAGGAGGGAGGAAGACTACTAGATCAAGTGTCAAGGAAGCTAGCTCTGATACCAATTGTTGTAATTAGGGCTAAGGTTGCAACAATGCACACACACGAGATAGAGAAGCTTGAGAGCACACAAAATACCTAGATTAGAATAAACAAATGTGTGCTAGATACAAAAGATAAGTACACACCCCAAAATGAGTAGATAAGAGGGTGTACATACGCACATGGAAAAAAACCTCCTAGTGAGGGAAAAAGTGCCCTGATTGTCCTAAGTGTGTTCACACATCACTACCATATAATGCTACACATATCACATTATTGTGGTTGTTTTTTTGCTTTAAGAGTATCTTCCAAACCTAAACGCTCAATTGGCATTAATCTTAGAACTATGGAAAAATGAACTAATGTTGTAAAATATCACAAAAATCAAATCAATCAAGGAAAGACTGCAACAATGTGATATGAGACATAAACTAACATAGAATGCCCCAAATTGCTTTGTTGTGATTGTTTCTCACATGATAAAATCTTGCAAACTTTAATAACTAACTATAATTTTTAAGGTTTACTTAATAGAGGCCACTTACATGTTAGGGTCACTTTTTTTCTTGTAGCTCTTTGCATGATACACATTTTACATGCCTTGATGATACCTATGCAGCAAAGAGAATCATATCAGAAGCTATATGTAGGTCAACTAGGTGACTCCTTAATTTTAGCCACCATCACCTTTTAGGTGAGTCATGTGAGAGATCTTGAGGGAGTTAGAGTGATTCTACACCTTTAGATGACTCCTCCTCTCATGAATCTTTATAAATAGGCACTACTACAACACATTAATGAGCTCTGTGGAGAGAGTAGAGTGCATACTTTGTGTACTTGCTTAATGCTTATTAATATGTTAGGTGGTCCTTTGTGGTGCATGCTCTCTACTTTGCATGGGATTGTGTCCATCTTACATTGATTTCATGTGTATGTGTATGTGGTGACTCTTGATCACATTCCATTGCTCTTGAGTCTCATTCATTTAAACTTGTGTAGCTTGGTTACATTGTGAGAGGCATTTGTGTGATGGATACAGATGAGACATGGATAAACCCAAAGGAAGAGAAGGCAAAGTGTAGAGAGTGGATGTGGTTTTTATAGTTCATGGAATGAAACATGGGAAAAGGATAGGGGATGATATATGGAACCATGTGGAGTGGATAAGGATGACATAATGATGATGTGGTGCATCATGTTGTTGAATAGTCGAGTGTTTCTCAATTGCAGTTAACATGGAAATCAAAGTGGTAGGAGAATAGTGGTTAGCCGACAACAAAATGCTTCTTACACCCAAAAAGAGAGAAAGTTATTAGCCATTAGTTCATATGCAAGTTTTTCTATAAATTTCATTTAAGAGGCAGTAGAGAAGTGATTAGGGGAGTTCTTTGGAAAGAGTTCAGGTTAGAGTTGCATTTTTTTGGAGAGCTTGAGAGTTTTGAGGCTTTGGGGTCCTACTGTGTGTTGCTAGTTTTTGTGAGTCGAGAATTGTAGAGGCAATTAAGAGGTCATTTGGAAGAATACATGGGAGCGTAAATAAGCTAGCAGTTAGAGAAGATTTGGGTCAATCCAGGGTAGAGGGTTTACAAGGGAGCAGAAGATCATCTAGGATGTGGAGATGCCCTAGGATCTCTGTGAAGGGAACTCTGTTGGAACTTGGATTCATCTGTAACTTGGCTCAACTCTTCCTTTGAGTTTGAAGATGAAGGTCCCCAAAGAAGACTCCAGATTACATCATTAAGGCTTGATGTTGTGGGAATGAAGATAAAGTTGTGAAGATTGTTCTTCTTGCTGGGTTCGAGTTGTGAATGTTCCCCTCTTTTTATGTTTTTGTTTTCCTTTTTGATCCCATGTCTTAGGGATGTTGATACTTGTGTTGTTTTAAAAGTTTAGAGATACCAAAGAGTTTGGCTTGAGTCTATTGTGTATGGGATGATAAATAATTTTTATGTGATGCTTTATTTGGCCTAGGTATGTTGTCTTTGGTACAATTTGTTGAGATAAATTGAGGATGAAGCTTTGAGGTATGGGAGTCAAGGCTGAGTTAAACTAAAAATGGGATTTTAAAGAGATATGATTTTGGTTGAGATTGTTGAGGAGAGCCCATCTGTGTGTGAAGATGTGAAGATTTCTATGTTAGGTTTGAGACAAATAGAGCCAATTAGGAGATATAAAGGCATTCATGATCATCTAAGCATTGGGTCAAAGTAGCCTAAGAAGCATTAAGGATAGATTTCACTGAACTGTTGTTGGTAGGGATTTCATTTGGGTCAAAGTTGATACTCAAAGGATTGTGAAATAGCTCAAAGATTGTCAATATGTGAGTTGTTAGGTTGGGTTCCCATGAAGTTTGAGGTGAGTGAGCGTTTATGGACTTTAGAGGCCAGTGAGGTGCAATAGTCTAGATAAGCCTATGCAAAGGGACAAGAGCATTTAGTTTAGGCCTGTTTTGATCAGCAAAGGATGAGAGGGAATCATTTAGGTTGTTAGGTGCCCTAGAGTTGAGGATTTGGGAGCACCCCAATTATGATATCTGTACATCTTTTCCTTGTGTGGTGTCTGGTGGTGTAGTAGAGACCATCACCCAGTACCTTCACAACATACGCTTAGTACATTGATCATAGCTTAAGGTAATGTTAATCACTCATAATTGATTGTCCTACACACACACACACACACACACACTTTAGCTCTGCTTATGTTGAAACAAGAGATCACCATATTGTTCCTTAGCTAGCAATGTCCACCATGACTAATCTACACACACACACACACACACATGTATATACATATATGTGTGTGTGTGTGTGCATACATACATACATACATAGATATACATATACATACATATAAATATGTGTGTGTGTTTGTGTGTGTATACATACATACATACATACATATATATATATATATATATATACATATATCTGTATATACATACATATACATATATGTGTGTGTGTGTGTGTGTGCATATTATGTATGTATGTATGCACATTCATATATATGTATGTATGTATATATATGTGTGTGTGTGTGTGTGTATAATAGAGAGAGAGAGAGAGAGAGAGAGAGAGAGAGGAACCCCATCCTGACAAGAAATTGGTTACGATCCTATTCCATCGTTAGAAAAGGCTATTCTCACCAATTGTTCCTAGTTCACTTCGTGAGGTTACTTCCCTACCATTTTCTCATTCTTTAGCATGGATTATGATAAGATAAACTTCCTTTGATTTTTTGTTACTAGAGAGAGAGAGAGAGAGAGAGAGAGAGAGAGAGAGAGAGAACTCATAAGGAGTCATCAAAGAAGGAGGGGGGATCCATAAAGAGGGAGAATGAGAAGAATCATGGCAAATCTCTAGAAGAGGATGTAAATCTTGGGTAGCCTAACATGGGTAGCCTAACAGCATGATCTCTATTGTGTATTTTTCTCACATCGTGTCCTCTTCCACTCCTCACAAAATTTAAAGGATATGGGGCTTTCCATTTTCGTTCTTGCTATGATTGAATCAAATCAATAATTTTTAATGTCCATGATTTGAAGGCTACAATGCCCAAAAATGGGGCATTTCTCTTTCAACCTTGATGCCCTTTTAAAAAAAAATCAAACCTTCACATTTCAACCTTAGAGCTCTCCAATCAAAACATTTTAACATACAAATTTAAGCATCCAAGAGACTCATAATACTATAATAAATCACCACTTATTATTACGAGACTCCAAAGGTATTAAATTTTTAGACATATCCATTTTAGCGCTAGGTGATTGGCTAGTGACCACTCTCAAACCCCTGACTGCTAATCTCTACCGCCTATACTTAAGCCATAATCCCTAGTATTATGAAAAAAATACAAATTTTTATATAAAATTAAGAGAGCTTTTAAACCCTTCCAATAATGCTACATGAGAAAAAACTATTTGGTCTTCTCTTTTAAGTCTAATTTGCAATTTACAAAAACCTTCTCTTTTTATTGTTCAAGTTTGATTTTTAAAAAATTTCAGCACCTTAAGCTTGGATTTTTTCAACTCATACGATGAACATGATTTTTTCCCTTTTTTTTAAAATAATTGTGAGGTTATTGCCACATGAGAAAAAACTGTTTGGTCTTCTCTTCTAAGTCTTATTTGCAGTTTACAAAAACCTTCTCTTTTTATTGTTCCAGATCAATTTTCGAAAAATTGTAACACCTACATTAATTAAGCTTGGATTTTTCCAAGTCATGACATGATTTCCTTGTACGAGTGTTTTCCTTGAAAGAAGCGCGCAGAGAGGGGGCTCCTGCATGCGCGAGCGAATCGATCCATGAACGCCTTGGCTGCATTTTTCTTTATGCACATGCAGAATTGCGCAGCCCATTGCTACACGCCTTGGCTGCATTTTTCTTTATGCACATGCAGAATTGCGCAGCCCATTGCTACACAAAGCCTCTCGCATACGCAACCGATTGCTTTGTCGCCGCGTGCATTTTCTTCGTGCTTTAATTTCACATTCCACCCTATCCCTTTCTTGATCTTAATTGAGTTCAGGTTGCTTGCACTTCAAGTATACCTTATTAGCTGGCCGAGTTAGATCAAGCTTTGACAACACTCCATAATTGACAAGCCGAATGCTTTAACTAGGCCTTTTGGTGTGTATCCTTGCTAGGAAGAAGCACTCAATCCAGCATAAAAGTTGGGCACAAGGCCACATGCTTTTCATCTTGTAAGGACTCTTGTAAGGACTTGTGATGTAGGTAGACAAGTGAAGAGAGTAATGTTGTTTACAAGTGAAGAGAGTAATGTTGTTTACAAAATGACAAAGTGAGAGGTTAATGGAGTTGGTATTACAATATGACAATGAGAGGTCATGTTTCTTTTTCACCTTGTAAGGACTTTAGTGTGGATATATTTTTTAAGAATAGGAATAGTTTAGGAGTTATCCACAATGTTACATTATAATAATAAGATACACATGGGCATCGAATCAAATCATGTGTGGCATCAAATCAAATCACGTGTTGCATTTTTACATACGCATGCTAAGATTTATATCATTTTTCTACAAGTCCATCATATTCAAGGATGTCAAACTAGATGCTGTCTAACATACACATGCTAAAATTTGCATCATTTTTCTACAAGTTCATCATATTCAAGGATATCAAACTAGATGCTATCTAACAAAAATCTCCACAAGAGGACAAATGGGAGTGGTAAGCAACTTGGTATAATGATACAAACTTGGCTTCTTAGAGACAAGTACTCCACTCTGGATGCAATAATATGCAGGCCTTGCGACTAGCACGTGTCCAACAACCAAATATAATAATATAAAGGCTTGTTAGAGAGACAAGTATTCCACTCTGGATGTAATAATATGCAGGCATTGCAACTAGCACATGTCCAATAAGTAAGGCTTGTAGATTCTATGGTTGAGTAGCCTCTGCATGTTTTAATCACAACTTAATCTTTGTAGAAAAAATATGTTTGAACAATCCAAGAAAAAATGGATAACTTATAGAAGGAATACAAAAAATGAACCCCTACATGGAACTCTATTTATATGTATGAAAAATGTTATGAAATGACAATAAATTATTTAATTTTTCTAGAATATGCCATGTTGAAAAATAAGTTACATACTCTAAGTGACTAGTGCAAACAAACTATTTATTTTATAATACATGGAAAGGACTTAGCCTTAAAAACTTAATCCATCATGCCACCAACAGAGAAATATAGAAATCTACGAGAAATTTTCAAAAATAATTATGCTTACATTATTTGAAACTCCAAAAGTTTTTAAATATTTTAGAAAAAGTTTGTAGTAATAATGACAAAGAACTAGAAAAACTTTGTTCATTATCTTCAATACACAAGAAAATATACTACAATATTTACTTAGACACACGATTATTTGAAAAGCATTTGTGAATATTCCAAATGGAAGGAATATGGACATGATGAACACTACTAAGGAAGCCTTAATAATAGAGTTATCAATATCATTCATCTATGTTTCCATAAATGCTAACCACATAAGATTAAATAAAGTGAGAAATATGTAAATATGACATTTGAAAAATTGTAATTTAAATGAAAAGAAAAATACACAATAAAACTAAATTAAAAGACAATGGATCCTGATTGAAACCTAAAGAAAAACATAAGGGAATCGAAATGCATCAAAAGACAACGAGGTGATATTATTTCTTTGTTCAATTTTCTTGTCCCTGTATTTCGTTCATTTCCGAGATGCTAACCATGAAACCTCAAACATAAGACTATAAAGATTGAAAGTGTAAAGGCCAAAGTCTAGAACCAAGACCTATATTTATCATCCTTGATGGAAAATTCAAGATAGCTTTACCTAAATTGAGACTCTTCTTTACACAAAGTATCTAGTTACGGAGTCTCATGTGTGCAAGAAACTAGGGACTCTTAAAGATCATCTTAAAGAGAAATCTTAAAGAAACTAGGGACTTTTAACGAGAAGTCTTAAAGAAACTGGGGACTCTTAAAGAGCACTCTTAAAAAGAATCTTGAGTTTTGTAATTCTCTTTGATACTACTCCATGATCAAAGTGATATCTCTCTTTCAAAATTTCTTTGAAATTACTACAAACCTATGGTTTAAAGATGCCTTTGGTTTAATAACATGAGACAATGGGTTGACATGGTAGTCTCTTGGGGGTTTTACAAATTAAAATACTAAATATTTTTAGGAACTTCTTCTATAATTTTAGAGATAGGAATCCTACCCTTATTTTACTAAATGTATTTTTTTCCTCATTTAAGTTTTTGTACATTTTCTCTCCATGTACATCTTTTCATAAGTCCATAAAATATTATTTCCCTTTGTTAATCTCACATGGTATTTTACATATTTCAATGACCATATCCCTAGCCCCAACCCCAACCCAACCCCTCCTCCCCCTCCCCCTTTCTCACCCCATGAGGATAGTTATAAGGTGAATCCAATGACATATGTAACTTTCTTAGATTCATAAAAGAATCATAATATCTTAGTAAAAAATTGGTACACTATTCACTCTCTTCAAAAAAGGAGAAGTTTTTTTTTACTTTTTAGATTAAAGTCACTAATAACCTTAATTAATTATATTAATTAAGGAAATTTGGTACATTTCTCACTCTCTTCAAAGGGAGAGCAAAAATTTCTTGCATTTTAAATCAAGGTAATTAATCATGGCTTTAGAAAATTCTCAAAGTTCTTTGAAAAACCTAGTACTAGATCTTTCTATATTAGTGCCACTAGCATTAGTTCATACTATATATATATATATACACACACACACACATACATACATACATACAATAGAGGATGAAATATATCTTTCATAATTCTACTAAAATATCCTTGTTGTAAAGTTGTTAAAAAAAGGCACAACATTTTGAAATAGTCTAGTAGGAGTTTTCTTAGGAAATTTAATTTTAACTCATTTTTTAGATTTACTATAACCTAAATAGTCTACCAACTTCTTAACACATTTTGTAAATGTATTAGGACCTAAATAGTCTACCACATAATAAATTGTTATCACAACTAGCACATTAGAGATTTATGGTAGTACTATAGTGAGGCCATGTATTGATGTCACGTGCACTTTTATCCCACCAAGTTTTTTCCCCTCGGTCATCCAGGTGTGAACAGACACCTTAGGGTTACTACTCATATTTATGGTAGTACTATAGTGAGCCCATGTAGTGATGCCATGGGCACTTTTGTCCCACCACAAGCTTTTTCCTTATCGCCATCCAAGTGTTGTTCTTTAATCACTCACAAACTTTCCTAAAGGTCCCACCTTTTCATGGTCTCACTTGGACCATAGAAACAAGTAATGGACATTCTTGGCTTCTTTTGGTTTGTGAGAACTTGATGTTCGACACTCTTATAGTGTCTATGTGAAAGAAGTATGTATGAGAACATCATTACATCAAAAATGTCTTGTTGTGTCAAAGTGTATGTAGTACATGCAATAGAATTCCATTGAGCCACATCCAATATGTCTACAAAATCTTTAATGCTTCATGTATGGCATGCATAAAAAACATACCTCAATTTGGTCCTTCAAAAATACAACAAATGAATTTGATATCGCATTCACATTGACCCATTCATCTCCTTTCCTAACTTGCAGTCCTGCCACTTCATGTTGCATTAAGATTGTGAGTGACCCAGAATCTGAATGGGAACTCAACCCAAATGTAAGCTCTGGCCCTAGACAATTGAATCCCGTGGTTTGTGGATAAATATGCTTATAAAAGGCCTAAGACTTCAATGCCAAACTTGCAAAAATTTCTTCACATATAGGATGTATGCAATTTAGCCATTTGTTTATGAAAGTCTAATATAGGAGCCCTGGGAGTATGTACAAATGATGATTCAAACAACATTCAAATGTATAACATAATATAAGACCACCAAAGGAGTTTGAAAGACATAAAAGGCATAATTGTAAGGATGATTCAACAACTTGAACGCATAACATGATATAAGAACACGAAGAGGATACAAGCCATAATCAAGTAAACCTTCAAGACTCTTGTATTGATCCTTGAAAATTCATTCACGTATATTACAATGAAAAATTAAGATGGAAGAGATGCAATGCTAGATGTGTTAATTAGAATTTGTAACAATATTGGAAGGGAGGGAGATTTGATGTACTGTGCACAAAGGCAAGATCATAATTATCACCATTGTCACCACCATCGTCATCAACATCACATTGGCAAATGTGAGCACAATGTGTAAAGTATAGCCTAAGGGAGAAGGCATTGTATATCATCGTCGATTGCCTCCATAAACATGTAGTTTGCATGTGGCTCCTTAGCCAATGAAAGAGCTTGAGAGCTAGTATGTGCCTTGGCTTGGGTTCGAACCATGCCACCCTACAGTGCTTTTACGGTGTTAAAACATGAGTGTACCAAGAATGCATGGCTGTGGTGAAGATGCCCTAATCCTACACTAATCATAGTTATTAGGTGTTTAAACTAAGTTGGGTAGAGTCTAATCAACCACCATTTTATTTTTAAAATTCACCTTATGAAAACGCTATTTTTCAAAAAAAAAAAAAATCAAAATCTCCATCTATCTTCCGGAATTCCAAAAATCCTCCCATGAGGGGATTGTTGTTTTGGAGGAATTCTAATTGGTGACGATGACCTTTCTTTAAAGTGTGTTCATGCATTCTTTGTACTCTTACCTGCAGGCTTCTTAACATTGCTTTTGGCAGCAGGGACTATTGAAGGACATGACACTATTAATGATGGTGAGCATGCAAACTAGTCAGAAAAATACCCTCTTAACACTTCCACGAACACAAATTGATGCATTCTCACAAATCCTCAAACACATCATAGTATGTGTGTGTGTGTGTGTGTGTGTGTGTGTGTGTGTGTGTGTGTACATAGACAGGTGCGCATGCACACACACACACACATATATGTATGTAGTATGTATGTACATAGACAGGTGCGCACACACACACATATATGTATGTAGGTATGTATGTACATACATACATACATACACACACATGTATATATGTATATGTATATTTGTAGGTATATAGGTAAATATGTGTATACGTGTGTGTGTGTGTGTGTATGTATATATATATATATACATACAAGTACACACATATATATACGTGTGTGTGTGTGTATGTATGTATATATATATATATACATACGAGTACACACATATATATATATATACTACATACATGCATACATATAGGTAGGTATGTATGTATATATGTATTTTATATAAATTTATACATATATATACACTACAAACATAGATACATATATACATATGCACACACACACGAACACGAAGACGAGACACACACACCCACATCTATATTTATGTATATGTGTAATGTGTATGTATGTATATATTTACATATATACATATATAATACACATACACACACACACACACACACACACACACACATATACATATAGACATGTCCATATATATGTATGTATATACATATACATATAGACGTATATATGTGTGTGTGTGTGTGTGTGTGTGGAGAGAGAAGAGAGAGAGAGAGAGAGAGAGAGAGAGAGAGAGAGAGAATCACTTCACTATTGATTTAAGTTCAAATTTAGGGGACAAAGAGTGTTTTTTTACATTGTTCCTTTGAAAAAATAGAGGAAAACTAACATAAAACTCTATGTGCTTTTTTTTACTATTTTACATAGAGAGGCTTCATGCTTTTGGCAATGTTTTTTTAACATTCTTCCTTTCAAAAGATAGAGGAAAACAAACATACATCTTTAAGATTATTTGTTTTCTATTTTACACAAAGAAAGGCTTGATGATTTTGACCATAATCTACTACCTATATAGGAGGCCAAGGCCTTTTATAAGCATATTTATCGACAAACCATGGGATGCAATTACTACCCTACTTGTCCAGAGCCAAAGCTTACACTTGGGTTGAGTTCCCATTCGGATTTTGGATCACTCACAATCTTGATGCAAGATGAAGTGCAAGGATTGCAAGTTAGAAAAGGAGATGAATGGGTCAATGCAAATCGTATATCAAATTCATTTGTTGTCTTTTTGGGAGACCAAATTGAGGTACGTTTTGATGCATGCCATGCAAGAAGCATTAAAAGCCACTTAAATAAGATTTTGTAGACATATTGTACGTGGGTGAATGGCATTCTATTGCATGTATTACAACCACTTTAACACAACAAGACATTTGTGATGTAATGATGTTCTTATACTTATCTTCTTTCACAGATATTAACAAATGGACACTATAAGAGTGTTGAACATCGCGTTGTCCCAAACGTAAAGAAGCCAAGAATGTCCATTGCTTGTTTCTATGGTTCAAGTGAGCATGAAAAGGTGGGACCTTTAGACAAGTTTGTGAGTGATGAAAGTCCAACTACATACAAAGAAACTATTTTTAGTGACTATCTTAAGAATGGATTCAGTAAAGGACTAAATGGCAAGTCCAATCTCGAATTTAGTAGGGATCATCAATCCATTCCCCCCAAGTAACAAAGAATTCCATTGTCTTTCGAATGTACACATGGTAGTACCTTATGATCAAACTCATCATGCCTTTCTCTTTGTAAAACAGGGAAAAAATAATCATATATGTTAGGCCATCCTTTGTCCAATGCCAAAATTGCAAAAATTGCTCCACATAGGATGTTTGCAACGGTAGCCATGTGTTTATGAAAGTCTAATATAGGGGCCCTGGGAGTATGAACAAATGATGATTCAACAACGTCCACCAAGGGAGTTCCGAAGACATTATAAAGGGCATAATTGTAAGTACATATGATGATTCAACAACTTTAACGTGTAACATGATACAGGAACACCGACAAGGGGGTACAAGCCATAATAAGGAAACCTTCAAGACTCTTATATTGATCCTTGAAAATTCATTCACGTGAAAAATCAAGCTATCAAAATGGAATAGATGAAATGCTAAAGACAAGCTGTAACAATGTATATTGGAAGAGAGGATCTTTTTTTTGTGTCCGAAACCTCACCTTAGAAAGTCTGGTAGCAGCTTGACATCCATGGTAGGGGAAGGTTTGAATCCTAAGGTGTCCTTCCACTCTCGAATTCTTTCGTGGGTAACAAAGCCAGTGACGAAGCTCAATGGACAAGATGGGTCTTCCGAGATTAATCGCATTTTGTCCTCGGTTGGCAATGCAAAGAAGTCGGCAACAGCACCCCAAAGTTGGCTTTGTAATGCCGGCGCGACACCATGATTAATCACCTTATAATTACATCAAAATTTAATTCAAAAGTTGGTTTTGTAAGGTAGGCGCCTGCAGCTTACTGTTGCAGAATTTAATGCAAACGTTGGTTGTGCAAGGTTGGCTATTTGATACTATGAAAGCAAGCTCCTGCAGCTTACCGTCACAGAAAGCCAATATTTTGGGCTCTTAATGAATGCAAAGTATGGGCAGTTGCAGGGATACTGGTGCTTTTCAGTACCTGAAAGATGCCCCACTCGACGCAGGCGAGCCCAATTTCTTTGGTAATTTGGGCCCTGGCTTGTCCATGGAAGTTTGCAAGGTTAATAATTGGCACTTGAAGGGTGCAGTTAGCAGTCTCGGAGAGGCAAGGCCTCTCCTCGGGTGGGCGTATATACTGGGCAGGCACATGCCGAAGTCCCAGCTCCTTGATGCTTCGAATCTGAGGTTGCTCTATATATTCAACCATTGTGTGTGTGTGTGTGTGTGTGAGAGAGAGTGAGTGAGAGAGAGAGAGAGCGAGAGCGAACCAGCTAAAAGGAAGGATTAATATGTGCGAGACACAGAGCGTGTGAGAGAGGAACAAAAGCCATCCAGATACTTCAAATTTACACATGATGAATATCCTCCGTACGTTTAAATACTATGAACGGCTTTGTTCTTTATTGCATTAGTATTGGACATGTGCAAATAGACCTAATAAATTACTCCCGTACAAAAATCAATAAACAGTAGGATATATTGGAGAACAAAATGCTTCTGGAAAGGGTAGATATAAGTATTATGAGAAAGAATCATAATTTATGCTTGAAATTGTTTTCGTAATAACATGAAAATATATAAAAAAGGGTGGAGTTACAGTGCCCCATGAGGAAGGTCCATGGGGGGACCCTGAAGACAGCTAAACAAATGCTTTAGCTACCAAACCAAAAGCACTTCGAACTGAACTGTTGGAATTAGGGTTGCAGGAATGCACACACAACTTCAAGAAGATGAGGAAGCTTGAGCACAACACAGTAGTGTATTATGAGTGCCAAAAATGAAAGATAACAAGCCCTAGAAGATAATGGGCGTATATACAATGCACGAGGGAAAAAACCTCCTAGTGAGGGAAAAAGTGCCCCGGCGGTCCTAAGTGTGTTCACACACATCACTACTATAATATGGTAACAAATCCCCCCTGGAGTGATGCGGTGAACAAGAGCTAGCACTCATGTATAGGGAAGTGTCTAGCTATGTGGACGAATCCACAAAAGGGAGTAAGCCCAAAGCTTTGCGAAAAGCTTCGAACTTCTCACGAGGCAGAGCCTTTGTGAAAAGGTCTGCAAGGTTATCCTGTGTTGGCACATAAGCCAGACTGATCTCTCCTGCAGAGAGTCTCTCCCTGACATAATGGTAGTGCACCTCAATGTGCTTCGTACGAGCATGGAACACTGGGTTCCGCGCAACTGCCAATGCGCTCTGACTGTCAGTGAAGATGGTGGTGGCAGATGGCTGCCCAACACCCAAATCAGCCATAAGGCGTCTGAGCCACACACACTCAACCGTAGCTGTGAAAGCTGCCCTGTACTCAGCTTCACAACTAGAAGTGGCCACAGTAGGCTGCTTCTTGCTCAACCATGATATGCATGAGCTTCCAAGCATGAAGCAAAAACCACTCGTGGACACGCGTGTGTCATAACAACCAGCCCAGTCAGAATCTGAAAAAACATGTAAATCTGGCGGCAATGATCCCCCCTTGGGATAAAACAACCCAAGATGCCGAGTACCACTCAAATAGCGAAAGATACGCTTCACTGCCTGCCAATGCTTAATGCCTGGGCTATGCATAAATCTGCTCACCTGTGAGACTGCGAACTGAATGTCTGGCCTCGTAATGCATACATAAATGAGGCAACCAACAGCTGTCTGATAGAGTGTGACATCAAAGTGATCTCCAGCATCATGAAGACTCAACTTCAAACCTGTCTCCATTGGAGTAGCAATAGGCTTGCAGTCTTCAAGGCCAAATCTCCGCAACAATGTTTCAATATACTTTGTCTGACACAAAGCAATACCTCCATCACACTGCTTAAATTGTATCCCCAAATAATGATGCAAATGCCCCAAATCTGACATCTCAAAAGAGGCATTCAAATCAGCCTTAAAATCAGCAATATGACTCTCATTTGGTCCTGTGAGCAGCATGTCATCGACATAGAGAGCAATGATTAGATGTACACCATCCACACGTTTAACATACAAAGTGCTTTCTGTTGGACTATTCTGAAACCCATGTGCAGTCAAATATGCATGTATTTTTTCATACCAAGCTCGTGGAGCTTGCTTTAAACCATATAAAGCCTTTTTTAACCTGCACACTTTGTTTTCCTGCCCTCTTTGAACAAAACCACGAGGCTGCGATACATACACCTCCTCATGCAAATCTCCATTTAAGAACGCAGTCTTTATGTCCAGCTGATGTACATTCCAACCATTATGAGCTGCTAATGCACAGATGCTACGAACAGTGGTCATACGACATGTGGGAGCAAAAGTCTCATCAAAATCAATGCCCTTCTCTTGAGCATAACCTTTTGCAACAAGCCTAGCCTTATGGCGATCCACTGTGCCATCAGGCTTACGCTTCAATTTGTATACCCACTTAGTGCCAATGGCCTTCTTGCCAGGGGGCAAGTCACATAAAGACCATGTACTATTCTTCATAATAGCATCGTATTCTGCTTGCATAGCAGCCATCCAATTTTCTGAACTTTGTGCCTCATCAAATGAAACAGGCTCACTTTCATCGCACATACTAGAAACAGCCAATGCATAACAATCTGACGCATAAGAGGCACCATGAGAGCCAGAACGAGTGCGACTAGACAAAGGGGCATCCAACTTGCTGTCACGCAAAGTCTGCACCAGCCATCTAGGCATGTTCCTAGAGCCCTCAATCTCTTGTCTCTCATCCTCAAGTGCATCATGCACATCTGCATCAGATATAGGCTGATCTGTGCCATCATTTAAAACCTGCATAGGCTGAAAAACTGCCTCATGAGGTATTGCACTTGACTGTGCACCACTGAAAAGAGGCAACAATGTATCATAGACATCACGTGAGCTGATATCTGTCTCCTTAGTACATGAAACCAAGGGCTGAACTGCATCTTCCACAAATACAACATCACGGCTAACCAAAATGCGCTTTGTCTGTGGATGATACAAACGATAGCCTTTGCTCTCAGCACTATATCCAACAAAAATACATTTGACAGCTTTGTCATCCAATTTTCTGCGATGTTGCACAGGCACTAATGCATATGCCAGGCAACCAAAAACACGTAAATGGCCAACAGATGGCTTGCGGCTATGCCAAGCCTCATATGGAGTGACAACCTGTAATGCTTTGGTGGGACACCTGTTTAGTACATAAGTGGCACACATGACAGCCTCAAGCCAAAAACCATGTGGTAGACTTTGACTCTTAACCATACATCTTGCCATTTCCATGAGAGACCTGTTTTTTCTCTCAGCCACACCATTTTGCTGTGGTGTATACGGCACTGTACATTGGTGTTTTATCCCACGCTCAGCCAGAAATGCATTAAATTCTGAAGACATATACTCCCCCCCTCGATCTGAACGGAGGGTGCCCATCTTACTTTCTGACACATTTTCAGCCATAACCAAAAACTGTTTGAAGCACAAAAACACTTCGGACTTTGCCTTCAAAGGATATACCCATGCATGCCTGGTAAAATCATCAATGAAAGTCACGAAGTAAAGGTAGTTTCCAAATGATGGAGTTTGCATGGGACCACAAACATCACTGTGAACAAGCTGCAATCTGCGTTCAGCTCTCACTGATCCATCTTTGGGAAAGGAAGCACGCTGCATTTTACCCAATATGCAGCCCTCACAAACATGCTTGACAGGTGCCTCAAGCTTAGGCAAAGAAGACACCATTTCAGATTTCTGCAGGCGCAGCAAACTTGCAAAATTCAGATGACCAAAACATGCATGCCACAGTTTTGCATTTGAAATAGCCTGCGTATCCATAATAGCACATGCTGAATCCTCTACACATTTGCCATCCATATTGAGCTTATACAGCCCTCGACATAGTGAACCAGATGCTACAATGATGTCACCACAAGAGAGATCATGAACAGTACATCTGTCATCCACAAATTTTACAACCAAACCTGTTTTGGCAAATGCGGAGACTGACAGCAGATTCTTTTTGATCCCTGGCACATACAATGCATCAAAAAGTGTAAAGGTGTTGCAATTTGCAACATTCAGCACAATCTGTCCAACTCCTTTAACGGGATAAGAGGAGTTATTGGCACAAGTGACAGTATTCCCTGTGGGAGCAGACTCAAGGAAAGTGAATAAACTGCGCTGCGAGGTGATATGCTTAGTGGCACCACTGTCAAAGTACCATACATCTGAATCTACTGCAGACATACATGTGTCATGCAAAGATGGGTCATAACTGCACTGCGCATTGAATGCCCATTCTGTATCTTGAACAACATTAGCAGATTCATTGTTAGAAGGAGAGGCATCTGCAACAGCCATACCAGCCTCTTTCTTCTTAGCCTCTTTCGCAGCCAGCTTAGGACACGCTTTGATGACATGATCATTTTCCTTACAGTACTTGCAAAATGTCTTCTGTTTGTCACCCTTCTTCTCATCTTTGTCTTCCTTCTTTGGTTGCGCAGCATTTGCAGATTTCTGCTTACTAGAAGAAAAGCCAGCTTTACCTTTCCCGCTTCTCTGACTAGCAACGAAAGCTTGATCTGCGACACGCATAATATTCCTGTTTTGCCTTGACTGGTCTTCTTGCAGCAAAACAGAAACTAACTCCTCAAATGATAAGGCATTGGGATTGCCTTTCATCATCAAGCGAAGAGTGGAAGCAAAACCCTGATAAGAATCTGGTAGACCATTCAAAACAGTCTGCACAAGTGAACTGTCTGACAGGATTTCATCTGCAGAAATGAGCTGCTCTTTGAAATCCTTGATCTTTGTCAAAAAGCTATCCATAGAATCACCTTCGTTCATATGCTCACTCTCCAATTGTTTTCGGAGGTAAGCAACACGAGCCTCATTTCTTGCCTGATACAATGTGGCAAGTACATCCCAAGCATCCTTAGAAGTCCTGCAGGAGCGAATATGTGGGATAATGGTACGTTTGACAGACAGCGCAATCAAGGCATGAGCCTGCGCATCTCTACCATCCCAACGAATCTGCTCTGCTGAAAGTGGTGGTTCTCGAACAGCTGCTACAGCACTTGTGCCTGCACCATCATCAACAGTACCTGTTTCTGATGTGTTTGCAGCATTCCCAGCCACAATAGGACGTGCATCAATACCCTGCACAATGTTCCATAACCCCTTTGCTACCAATACATGTCGCATCATATATGCCCACAATGGATAGTTGGTGCCATCCAACTTATCCTCAGCAGCCAACATGCGGAATACATCATTGTTGTCAGCCATGGCCAATGACTGTACTACTAGATGTAAATGCTGTCTGTAAGAGGTAAACCTGTATAAAATCGACCTGTGCTATGTAGCACAGCCCAAAACAGACGAATGGGCACCTGTCCTGCAGATTTTAATCTTGACAGAAAATCTGCACAGTAGGACGATTTTGCCTGCGCAGTACTTGGAATGCAAAAACGGAGGGCAAAATGACTTCAGATCAAAATTCTGAAACGAACAAGCCCTACTGGCTCTCCCACGGCATATACTAACCTGCAGACGCTCGTGAAACCTCGTCGCAATCGGAGGAGATGAAGCGGCAGGTGCCGGTGATGCTGCCCGGGAGGAGGAAGCCTGCTCTGATACCAATTGTTGGAATTAGGGTTGCAGGAATGCACACACAACTTCAAGAAGATGAGGAAGCTTGAGCACAACACAGTAGTGTATTATGAGTGCCTGAAATGAAAGATAACAAGCCCTAGAAGATAATGGGCGTATATACAATGCACGGGGGAAAAAACCTCCTAGTGAGGGAAAAAGTGCCCCGGCGGTCCTAAGTGTGTTCACACACATCACTACTATAATATGGTAACATGAACCAACAGAGACATATGGCAGAAAAACCAATGACCTGAACATGAATGAAAGGGTGTAATTGATCCCTCCACAAACGCCTGTATACGATGCAATGAACATGACAAGGTGTAATGAAGCCCCAAAAGCCTCAGTGGGATAAACCCGATGGACCGCATAGTGAAGCCTTCTGTGACATTCCTTCTCCAAGCCTTGACACATGCTTTCCCTAATTTTGGAGAAAGAAGAACTCAGCACTTTCCTCCACTTCCTCCACGACAAAACCTGCCAGCGACGACCAGCTTCCGAACGTTCATCACTTGGTTGTATTTACTTGGCCAACTTGAGAATACTGTCCAAAAAAAGAAAGAAATTATGATTAGTTTTAATTTCATAGAGAGCTTCATTCCTTTGTCTCCAGACATACCACAACAGGAGACATCTGGCAGACTGCCAAGTTAAGGGGTCAAACTGACGACATTCCCCTAAAAGCACTTCTTTCCAGCTGAGTGGGAAGCTTCTAATCTTCCCAAAGGCCTCATTAAGCACACTCAGGAACTGTTTAGTGTCTGGGCAGGAGTAAAAGAGATGAGGGACCGTCTCCAGATTTGAATTGCACCGAGGGCATAAACCATTCCCGTGACCCAACTTCAGAGCCCTCTGTTACGTCTAGATTGCTTTGTGGACCACCAGCCAAGCCAGAATTGCATGCTTCCTTTCTTGAGCAAAGGCCCAAATTATTTTCAAGCGAAATGACCATTGATGCTTATTCCAATTCAGAGACCACCTTTTGTTGAGTTTGAGGTCCAGGTTGACTGCACTATGAGGGTTTGGAAGCTTGGCAAGGTTCGTTGAGGAACCACAACTAAGAGCTTTAGAAAACTCTTTGTAATCACATTTTCTCTCATGGGGAATGACAACCTTCAATTCATTGCATCTTTGCACAATCAGCTCAACACCACCTCACTGTAAAGAGAACTTGTTACTTATTCGAACACTGTTTGACATACTAGATGATTCGCATAGGTCTGCCCACACCTTCACCCCTGCTTTGAAACAAGAAAGGCCTATCTGTAATAAGTGGTCCTTGGAAATAGGCTTAACCAGATGCCCAAACCAAATTGAATCAGCTGCATACGCATACCGGCCCCTCTTGGTATACATCTAGAAGGAAAAAATATTCTTGAAGCCCATCCATGACTCCCACATTCTACAATAGAGATTGCTGCCAGCAGTAGGAGAAAGGTGGGCTTTAGAGAAAAGAGCCTCGTTGAGAGAGAACCCTTTCCAAGCCCTTTTATTTTTTAAACAAAATTTGTCCACATTCCTTTTGAGCAGGTCTGCCCATACATCCTTGGAGAAGATGGCCCTTTGAATCCATTTTGCTGCAAGTTTTTTAGCCAGCATTCCGATGTTGATGATGCCCAAACCCCCCTGTTCTTTATTCATACAGCATACATGAAAGGCAACCTTACTGATCTTCTTTCTGTCTAAGGAACCTCCCCATAGGAAGTTCCCCATGATTGAGTTCAGGGAGTTCAATTGGGTTTTGGAGGGTCTCTAGCAAGTAAGAAAATAGACCACAGAGGGGATAATGAAGTGGTTAAGTACAAAAGCTCGAGAAGCAACCCCCGTATTAATATGACTCCATTTCATAACCTGACTTTTGAGCTTCAGCATAACAAAATCACATCTCTGTTTGACAGATATATTAAACGCCATGGGTATGCCCAATAGCCTGAAAACTACCCCTTTCGGAATAGCCTTACAACCTGCAGCAGGAGGAGGCACCCCTTCAAAGACTCTGAAACATGTCTTGGAATGATTGATTTGGGAACCATTGGCTAAACAGAAGGTATCCAGGCAGGCCATGAAGTGGGCTGTAGTCAGAACCTCATTACGGAGAAGGGCATTGGTGTCATCAGCGAAAAGTTGCAGACATAAGGGATCAGCTCTGTTAGGGACAGAGATGCCCTTGATATTGTTGTTGGATAATTCCTCATTCACCAACCACCCCAAGGCATCATCAAACAATGGCAAAAAGCAGGGGAGATAAAGGGCACCCTTGTCTTATGGACTTCTTCAGAGGAAAGGTATCAGTAAGGGACGCGTTTTAACGGCAACCCTTGAGGAAGCATTTCCCAAGAGGGTTTGAACATATTTGATGAATTTCTTGTTAAGGCCAATGTCCTGCAAGGATTGGAAGAGGAAGGACCAATCAATTCTATCATAGGCTTTATCAAAATTGTTGAAATATACAAGTGAATAGGGTGTGTGTGGGAACAAGCTCTTGGATAGAGGCTGTAAAAGAGAAGATATAATTGTGAAAGAACCTATGAAAAGGTGAGAAGAATCTACTGGGAGAGAATAAAGGGTAGCATGAGAGAATTTAGGAGTGTGAAGTTATTCTGGGAGATATTCAAGGAAAAGAGAAGAGGTGGAGAGAATCAGGCAAAAGGTGGAGATATTCTGGGAGTGAATCATGGAGAAATCAATGGGATTAGATGCTTGATGTAAAGTCTATAAATTGAGGCATAGCCCTAATGAGAATTTGCTGGTTTTTGAGTATCCATGCATACATTAATCTATTTGCTAATTATTCACTAATTACGTCTTAATCATTTGCTAATCACTTGTTAATGATGTTGATTCTAGTGTATGATCCACCATAGCTCATCATTTTGCTCAAATTTCAACATGGTATCAGAGCCATGCCTAGAATCAATCAGATTTATGAGCCCATTAGTTAATTAATTAGGATTAGTAGATGATTAGCAAAAAATCAATTTTCTAGTGAGTTTTCACTTCTCGCCTTCACCCCCAGCTATGGAGAATTCAATGGGATTAGATGCTTGATGTAAACTCTATAAATTGAGGCATAGCCCTAATGAGAATTTGTTGGTTTTTGAGTATCCATGCCTACATTAATCTATTTGCTAATTATTCACTAATTACGTCTTAATCATTTGCTAATCACTTGTTAATGATGTTGATTCTAGTGTATGATCCACCATAGCTCATCATTTTGCTCAAATTTCAACAAAAATCTATTTTCAGAAAGATGTAGTTTTGCCCATAGCTTTCAGTATGTTCCATGCCTTCCCATAGACTTATGATAGCATCAAGGATACATCTCCCCTTAATAAAACCTTTTTGCTCCTTCACGATCCACTCATCCATATAGGGGTTGATTCTCCTTGTCAGGATATGAGCAAAGACTTTGTAGAGAGAAGAGAGACATGTTATGGGCCTCCAGTTTCCCAAGTCATCCTTATCATCCTTTTTGTGAATTAACTTAATAACCCCCACATTGGACTTCTTAGCCAAGCCACCCTTCCTCATGGCTTCTTTGATGTTTAAGATATATGGGGTGAGCTCAACTTTGAAGGTTTGGAAGAATTCATTTGGGATCCCATCTTCCCTAGGAGACTTCCCCTTTTTGAGGTGAGTGATAGCATCTTTCACCTCCTTCTCAGAGAAGGGGGCATCTAGTTTCATAGCCAGTGATGGATTGACCATGTTTTTCCTAGTGAGAGCGATTTTGGCTCTAGCTGTGGTAATTTCTTGAGTGGGAGGCGAGACGGTGGAGAACAAGTTAAGAAAATGGTTCTTGATGACTTGAAGGTTTTCCTCTTCAGAAGCAGCAACCTGGCCATTAGGTTTCTTAACCAAGGGAATAAGATCTCTGGCTTTTTTCCTTTTGAGTAAAGAAAACATCTTAGGGTGGGGGGTGTCTATTTTCCTAGCCCACGCCTCCCTGTACCACAGCATAGTAGACTTGGGGGGCTGCAAGCAATTCCTCGAGTCTAGGTTTGTTCCTTAGGTCAATTAGAGAGTGATCAGTGAGCCCCTTGTTAGAGTGTAAGAGACTTTGAATCTGATTTCTAATCTGGACTCTCCGATTCACACAGATAGCCGCAGCTTTAAGCTTATATTCCTTGCATATAGTATGGACCTTATTGACCAGAAAAGCCCAACCCTTGGAGGGGGACACAAAATGACTGAAGGCATCAGAGATAAACCCTTTTATCTCTTGCTGCACACATGGAAGAAGGAAAAGAGATGGGTCCAGGTGCGGCCAGCTAGCCCTTCCTTTAGCCTGACCTACCGAGAGATTGCAGATCAAGGGAAAGTGGTCAGAGATGTTGAGAGAAGTATCTGTAAGGCTCTTGACTTTTATGAACATGTCCACCAGGCATATAGAGGCATAGAGTCTGTCAAGTTTAGCAGCCCTGTGAAAGTGACCTTTTTGAAGATTAGACTAGATGAACCGGGTTTTAGTGGCGGAAAGGTCTGAAAGGGCCTTACCCACCTTTAGAAGTTCCCATTTATCCTTCTCATGGCCACTAACAGTTCTTCCCAGAAATCTACTTCTGTCACCTTGACATTCAACCATGTTAAAGTCCCCCACCAACAAAATAGGACCCACAATCTGATTAATAGACTGCCAAGTTGCTGCCCTCATGCTGGCAAAACAAGAAGCGTAAATAGAAATCACTGTGAAGTTAAAAGGGTTCCCCAACCAACTGTGCATATCATTAGACCATGCATCTTGAATGGAGTGTTCCCACTTCCTGTGGATGCCAATTGTAGACCCTCCTTTACCTGTAGGATGATTAGTAGAAAACCAAAGGGCATTCTTTGAGATTCTTTGAAGATTAAGCTAGAGTTGTGTCCCTCCAACCTTAATCTCTTGCAGATTCAGAAAGTCAAAGTCATAAGGCATGTCTCTAACCCATCTATTGATGGCCACTGCCCTTTCAGGGTTAGTAAGCCCCTTGCAGTTGAAAGAGAGAAGGTTTATATGGTTCATTTTTTGCTAGCTTTGGAGGGCTTCCCAAAGGACATGGAGGTTCTCAATGCCTCTTGGACCTTTTCCTTTTTCCTCTTCATTTTGGCACCCAAAGGAAGGGGAGAGAACCCTCCCTCGTCGGGATGTTTAGATGGGGAGAGGGACATTCTTTTCATCATTGCTACGTCTTCAGCTTCCAACTGAGATTTGAACAAATTATCCGGGTGTTGAGTTTTATCTATGTAGTCTTCATCTGAATCCATAGGGGAGTCTAGTTCTTGATTGAATAAGACTCTAACCTTGTGGGCATTCCTTCCAGGAGAAAGTTGGACTTCCCCGAACAGGGCTGCCTTTGGGGTCTCCTTGGCTTGGATATGATTAACTAGACCATCTTGGACATCTGCCAAGAGGGGGGCAAACCTATGAATATGCCAATTTGTTTTGTTATTTTTGAACTTCGACACATGTTTTTTTTGGGGAGCCACAAAGGCCTCATCCTTGCCGGGAGCCTTATCAGTATTTGTGGGTTGGTGTAGGTCGGGGCAATCCCTGATCATGTGGCCTTGTTTATTGCAATTAAAACAAGCATTGGGCAGATTTTTATAGGTTAAAACCTATTCATAAATGACCTGCCCTTCCCTGTTTTTAAGAGGGACTTTATCCTTTAGAGGTTTAGCTGTTTCAACCTCTATGAGCATCTGATGAGCCCATTCAAGGTTAACCACCTGAAAGGGATTTTGCCCTAGCACTTTACCAGCTAAGCCACCAATCCTTTTGGCCCAGAGAGAGTACTTAGCCGGCATGTCTGTTAGCTCAACCCAAACTGGGATTTTAGTAGGTTTAGGGCCCTTAGGGTCAAAGCTTTCAAACCATCTGAAGAAAGACAGAGGAGTATTCCTAATAATCCATTGCCCACTGTTAATAACGGAGGTAGCACTTTCAAGATCATCAAAATGAAACATGTAATATGCATTAGGTAGATGTTGGACTGAAGCCACTCTTATGCCCCTCTGTTCCCACTTATTTTTGATCCAGTACTTCAGGGCGTCGAGATAGGGGGTCTAGCCCCATGACAAAGCCCGATAAGCGCGTGCGAGGACAAGTGATCCTGCCATGCAGCTAGTTCATCATCATCACAGATGACGGCCCCTTCATCATCAACATCACAATCCTCGATCCTTTCTTCAAAGGCCGGGTTCTGAGAGAGATTAACCATGGAGTTAACATCAAACCTGAGGGGGGCAAGAGCAGAAACATGACCTGAAATAGCGCAAACAGCTTTCGGTTGATGAACAGCCTCCATGAAGGAGATAGGTTAACCTAGGGGAACCGGACCGGGTTGAGCCTGAGGGGAGAACTGCCTTGATGTGACTCCTGATGAGTAGGACCAAATTCAGCTTCGCGCAAACCCCACGTCCTTTCTGTTGACAAAGCAGAGGAGAGGGCAAATGCCCAGTTTTTGGTGAGTCCTGGAGAACTCCATGAGGCCCCGTAGGAGCTTGATGTAGAACCAAAGATGAGGGGCTTGCTCCCTCTCTGATTACATGGGGTGCAGGGCTAGAGCCAAAAAGGACGATGTCTTGAAGCGACATCTTTAGGAAAAGCTCCCCCCTCACGGGGGGAGGGTCTTACCAGGCGGTGGTCCTCAGAGCAAGCAGAGCAAGGAGGGGGAGACGAGGAGGGGAAGGGGCCGGCGGTGCATGCAGACAAGCAGTCATGCATGAGCGACACCTGGGCATGCAGAGTCTCAGTCGTGTCAAGCGCCTCACACTCCGAGACTCGATGTTTTGCATTATGCTGGAAATTTAAGGAATGCTTGATCTTAATCATGAAATAAAGTCATTCTCATTTCCCATAATTTAAAAATCATGGGCCATAGTACATCATGTCACTTGAGTGCACACACGATGAGGTTGCAATGTTTTGAATATCATCTAGTATCATTTCGATCTACGCTATGAAGGTATGCAAACCTATATATATATATATATATATATATATATATATATGAATATATTAGGTTACATCATCTAGTATCATTGATCTACACTAGGGCCACTATGAAGGTATATGCAAACCTATATATGAATTAACTTAGACCTTATCTTTAGTACCACGTCGATGAACGATGACATAAAATATTCTCAAGAGTTTCGCACTTGAGGCTTGAATAGAATCAACACGTTGGCTATAATCTTTAAAGGTTATTTTTGTAATCTATATCAAGCATGATTTCTTAAGAGTGAGAAAGTCCATGCTTTGTGCTCCGTGTTGAATCCTTGTATTTTTAGATTTTTTACGACAAGGCATGACAAACTACATAGTGGAGCCATATGAAGGTCATTACCATAGCTCCTTCAAAGAGAAAAGAATCATTCCAAGCATGTTGCAAATCAACACAAAGGATTGGTGAGGTGATCAAGCCTCCTTTCCAAAACAATAAAATATAAATTTAGAGTGGACCTTCTCTAATTTGTGGCACATATCCCTACGTCATGTAGTTGTTTCAATTGTGCCATGTGCTTTTCTGTTTTCCTTTTTTTTTTTGGTTTGTACCCAATTGTCAAAGATGCTAAAACCCATTTATAAAACCTTTTGAAAAATGGAACACACAAACATGCACCTTTGTCTCAAGCAAAACATACTTTTCATGCTACTATCTAGAATAAAAGATGTATTAACTTAAGAAACTAAACAAGTTTGTATTTAGAAAAAATTCACAGTATACTAGGAGCAATCCAAAAATCATATATTGACTTACAATACAACACATCACAAACTTTTTAAAACATTCAGGAGGTTAAAGCAACAATAAATCTATTTAACTTAAAATACAACACATCATAAACTATTTATTTCACTTCAAGAGGCGGTGCCATTATCGAGGCTTTTTTCGCCGCTTTAGACCTAAGCTTAAAATCTTAGAAACATCAAAATACGCATCGAAATAAGCGCTGATATATGCATCAAAATAAGGATCGAAATAATGATGTTTTCCATGCTTTTTTCGACGCTTAGTTTGACTGATATTTCGACTCTGATTTCGACTGAAATTTCGACACCGATTTCGACTAACATTTCGACTCCTATTTCGATGCTTTTTTCGACGGTTATTTTGACGCTTGCAGGTATTAAATTTTTTTGGGCATAATGGTGCTTCCAGCTGCATTCTTGTAGCTGGATGCACCATTATGCCAAACTTATAGAGTACCAAAGGCAACTGTACTCTGATGTGAAGAATGAAGCGAATTTGTTGGAAAAGTTAGAGTGCCATAACGTTTTCGACATTGCAAAGTAGGTACACAATCCACACAAGTGCAAACAATGGCCAAATTATATTGCAAGATGTAAAATTTACATATCAAGCTCTGAGGAGATAACCCAAATTTGCATAAAGTAGTTGCATAAAATTGCATACAAGCTATACTTGATGACCAAAATTGCATAAAGTAGTTGCATATACAAGCTCAAACAAAGATGTGAGCTGACCAAAATATGTATGTACAAGAGGAAAGACATAGGCAAGGCCACTCAATGTGGAGCCCTCACTCAGGGTCAAGCATTAATCTCCCTGCCAAAGCCATACAAGACACTTTTTTGGGTATACAAAACAATGATCTAACATGACATAGTAAAGAAAGTATACAAATCATAAGGTTAAGGCTTGCCGCACTTAACATATCTACAATGCGCCCCCAATTGAGGTTGGTGCCTTCTAACTCAAGCTTCTCCAAAAGAAAGTATGTGTTATGGCGATGAGCAATAACCTCCTCTTCTCCCATTGCCAGCCGACCAACCACTTGATTCTAAAAAAACCAAAACAACAAGATAAGCGTTGATACTTACAAAGTAAACATAACATCAAATGAAACATACAAGATAAGCATTGATACTTACAAAGTAGACGTGGAATGTGTCCTAATCACCGCTTCCAAGGTGAGAGCTTCCTACGCTCTCCATTCGGGCTTTGGCCACATGCTCTTGTTGCTTGTAGTGTTGGGGATTTCTTGCATGCTTTTGCTTCTCCTCATTCCAATCCTCGGTGCTCATGTACCAAGGCTTCTCACCCCCAGCCTTCACTCTCCTAGTCACATCTCCATACCAATGTTTCATGACCTCCACCATGTGGTCCTTTATCCACCTTATGGGGATGACATCACTTACCGACGGCCGGCTTGTACTCATCCTTGATTTGATTTATGACTCTATCTTTCTTATCTTTAACCAACTTTGGCCATAAAATTCATAAAGTCATTTCCAAAGACAATGTGGCAAAGCTCGCAGATGCGGCTCTTCATCTCTTGCCCGACATTATCCAAAACCACATTACCATTGACAATCGTGTAATATTGTTCCCCATCGGCGGGTGTGGTTTGTGTGTCGAAACATCGCGATGATCGCGAGCATGGAGTGCTTCTAGCGCTAGATGGGGAAGGATGCTCAAGTGGGGGTGTAGACCCATCCGTGCCCCCACTTGGACAACAACCGCCTCCACCTCCACTATTCGAGCGTTCTCCTCATCGAGTGGTCGAGCGACCTGAGGGAGGGGTTCTGGCGACTCTTTGTGGGGTTTACAGGTGAACCAGGGTTAGCGATGGTGGTGCCCGATGGGGCGACTGAAGTGCCCGCCCCTCTGCTGCTAAAATATTGTTGTGCCATCAGTCTTTGCTCGGGTGTGGCTTGTGCTACAAAACCCATAAACTTGTCACGCGACATGGCATATGGAGATGGACATTGCTAGCTAAGGAACAATATGGTGATCTCTTGTTTAAACATAAGCTGAGCTAAAGTGTGTGTGTGTGTGTGTAGGACAATCGATTATGAGTGATTAACATTACCTTAAGCTATCATCAATGTACTAAGCATGTTGTGAAGGTAATGGGTGATGGTCTCTACTACACCACCAGACACCACACAAGGAAAAGATGTACAGATATGAGAATTGGGGTGCTCCCAAGTCCTCAACTCTAGGGCACCTAACAACCCAAATGATTCCCTCTGATCCTTTGCTCATCAAAACAGGCCTAAACTAATTGCTCTTGTCCCTTTGAATAGGCTTATCTAGACTATTGCACTTCACTGGCCTCTAAAGTCCATAAACGCTCACTCACCTCAAACTTCATGGGAACCCAACCTAACAACTCACATATTGACAATCTTTGAGCTACTTCACAATCCTTTGAGTATCAACTTTGACCCAAATGAAATCCCTACCAAACAGTTCAGTGAAATCTATCCTTAATGCTTCTTAGGCTACTTTGACCCAATGCTTAGCTGATCATGAATGCCTTTATATCTCCTAATTGGCTCTATTTGTCTCAAACCTAACATAGAAATCTTCACATCTTCACACATAGATGGGCTCTCAACAATCTCAACCAAAATGACATCTCTTTAAAATCCCATTTCTAGTTTTGACTCCCATACCTCAAAGCTTCATGCTCAATTTATCTCAACAAATTGTACCAAAGACAACATACCTAGACCAAATAAAGCATCACATCAAAATTATTTATCATCCCATACACAGCAGACTCAAGCCAAACTCTTTGGTATCTCCAAACTTCTAAAACAAGACAATATAGTGTCCATTTGTTAATATCTGTGAAAGAAGATAAGTGTAAGATTATCATTACATCACAAATGTCTTGTTGTGTTAAAGTGGTTGTAATACATGCAATAGAATGCCAGTCACCCACGTACAATATGTCTACAAAATCTTATTTAAGTGGCTTTTAATGCTTATTGCATGGCATGCATCAAAACGTACCTCAATTTGGTCTCCCAAAAAGACAACAAATGAATTTGATATACGATTCACATTGACCCATTCATCTCCTTTTCTAACTTGCAATCCTGGCACTTCATCTTGCATCAAGATTGTGAGTGATCCAAAATCCGAATGGGAACTCAACCCAAGTGTAAGCTCTGGCTTTGGACAAGCAGGGTAGTAATTGCATCCCGTGGTTTGTCGATAAATATGCTTATAAAAGGCCTTGGCCTACAATGCCAAACTTGCAAAAATTGCTCCACATAGGATGTGTGCAACGGTAGCCATTTGTTTATGGAAGTCTAATATAGGGGCCCTGGGAGTATGAACAAATGATGATTCAACAACGTCCACCAAGGGAGTTCAGAAGACATTATAAAGGGCATAATTGTAAGTACATATGATGATTCAACAACTTTAACGTGTAACATGATACAGGAACACCGACAAGGGGATACAAGCCATAATAAGGAAACCTTCAAGACTCTTATATTGATCCTTGAAAATTCATTCACGTGAAAAATTAAGCTATCAAAATGGAATAGATGAAATGCTAAAGACAAGCTGTAACAATGTATATTGGAAGGGAGGATCTTTTTTTGTGTCCGAAAACTCACCTTAGAAAGTCTGGTAGCAGCTTGACATTCTTGGTAGGGGAAGGTTTGAATCCTAAGGTGTCCTTCCACTCTCGAATATTTTCGTGGGTGACAAGATGGGTCTTCCGAGATTAATCGCATTTTGTCCTCGGTTGGCAATGCAAAGAAGTCGGCAACAGCACCCCAAAGTTGGCTTTGTAAGGCCGGCGCGACACCATGATTAATCACCTTATAATTACATCAAAATTTAATTCAAAAGTTGGTTTTCTAAGGTAGGCTCCTGCAGCTTACTGTTGCAGAATTTAATGCAAACGTTGGTTGTGCAAGGTTGGCTCTTTGATACTATGAAAGCAAGCTCCTGCAGCTTACCGTCACAGAAAGCCAATATTTTGGGCTCTTAATGAATGCAAAGTATGGGCAGTTGCAGGGATACTGGTGCTTTTCAGTACCTGAAAGATGCCCCACTCGACGCAGGCGAGCCCAATTTCTTTTGTAATTTGGGCCCTGGCTTGTCCATGGAAGTTTGCAAGGTTAATAATTGGCACTTGAAGGGTGCAGTTAGCAGTCTCGGAGAGGCAAGGCCTCTCCTCGGGTGGGCGTATATACTGGGCAGGCACATGCCGAAGTCCCGAATCTACAAGCTCCTTGATGCTTCGAATCTGAGGTTGCTCTATATATTCAACCATTGTGTGTGTGTGTGTGTGTGTGTGTGTGTGTGTGTGTGTGTGTGTGAAAGAGAGAGAGAGAGAGAGCCAGAGCGAGCCAGCTAAAAGGAAGGATTAATATGTGCGAGACACAGAGCGTGTGAGAGAAGAACAGAAGCCATCCAGATACTTCAAATTTACACATGATGAATATCCTCAGTACGTTTAAATACTATGAACGGCTTTGTTCTTAATTGCACTAGTATTGGACATGTGCAAATAGACGTAATAAATTACTATGAACGTGTGACAGGCATTTGTGTGATGGATACAGATGAGACATGGATAAACCCAAAGGAAGAGAAGGCAAAGTGTAGAGAGTGGATGTGGTTTTGATAAGTCATGGAATGAAACATGGGAAAAAGATAGGGGATGATATATGGAACCATGTGGAGTGGATAAGGATGACATAATGATGATGTGGTGCATCATGTTGTTAAATAGTCAGGTGTTTCTCAATTGCAGTTAACATGGAAATCAAAGTGGCAAGAGAATAGTGGTTAGCCGACAACAAAATGCTTCTTACACCCAAAAAGAGAGAAAGTTATTAGCCATTAGTTCATATGCAAGTTTTTGTATAAATTTCATTTAGGAGGCAGTAGAGAAGCGATTAGGGGAGTTCTTTGGGAAGAGTTCAGGTTAGGGTTGCATTTTTTTGGAGATCTTTAGAGTTTAAGAGTTTGAGAGTTTTGAGGCTTTGGGGCCTGCTGTGTGTTGCTAGTTTTTGTGAGTCGAGAATTGTAGAGGCAATAAAGAGCGTAAATAAGCTAGCAGTTAGAGAAGATTTGGGTCAATCCAGAGTAGAGGGTTTACAAGGGAGCAAACGATCATCTAGGATATGGAGATGCCCTAGGATCTTTGTGAAGGGAACTCTGTTGGAACTCGGATTCATCCGTAACTTGGCTCAACTCTTCCTTTGAGTTTGAAGATGAAGGTCCCCAAAAAG
>NC_141078.1:14493200-14730700 GCF_041138505.1 Cibotium barometz
TTAATAATAGAGTTATCAATATCATTCATCTATGTTTCCATAAATGCTAACCACATAAGATTAAATAAAGTGAGAAATATGTAAATATGACATTTAAAAAAATGTAATTTAAATGAAAAGAAAATTACACAATAAAACTAAATTAAAAGACAATGGATCCTGATTGAAACCTAAAGAAAAACATAAGGGAATCGAAATGCATCATCAAAAGACAACGAGGTGATATTATTTCTTTGTTGAATTTTCTTGTCCCTGTATTTCGTTCATTTTCGAGATGCTAACCATGAAACCTCAAACATAAGACTATAAAGATTGAAATTGTAAAGGCCAAAGTCTAGAACCAAGACCCTAGATTTATCATCCTTGATGGAAAATTTAGGATAGCTTTACCTAAATTGAGACTCTTCTTTACGGGTGAAAGCATGTATAGGTGGTACGAAAAAGGAGTGTCTTGGACACTCCTTTTAGCCATCCCTTTGGGAGGAGAAAGAGGCTTAAATTTGAAATAGAGGCGGGCTTGAAAATGCAACTGAGCAGTCATTAAGGGAATGGCGTGCCCATTAAACGCTTCTGAATATTCTCTCTCCTCCACTTATCTGCACTCGTCCTGCAATCCATTGGCCTGCCGTGACTCTCTCTCTCTCTCACTCTCTGCTTCTCTCTCTCTCTGCCATAGCCTCTGCTTCCCGCCTACACAAAAGGGCCTCTCTTCCCGCCTGAGCGCAAGCTGTATTCATCTGTACTATCACCCTCTCTCCCTCTCTCTCTCTCTCCAAGAAAACTACAGTTGTGCTTCAATGGTCTTCTTTGCAATAACCTCAGCCTCCTAGCTCCCTCATAACTGGCTCCACATGGAGTCTCATAGTGTACAAAATGGCAATACAGGCTCCGTATATCTTCCCCCATTGTCTATCACACAACACATCCCGAGAGAACTTCTGCCAGGTCTTCGAAACTACTCGGTTGCAAAGAAGAGGGAACAAAGAAGCATTGAGAAGAGGATGGCACATATGCGGCGCAAGGATGGTGACATTGATGAGCGAGAGGCAAAGAAAATCTGCAGAGCAGATTCTCAATGCTGGCGCAAACAAACAAACGGGCTTTCCGAGGGCCTTCAAACAAAGATTTTACAACAGCTCCTTCGTCATCCAACGTTCTCAGTGTTGCAGCACACATCAGAGACAGTTGAGAGACTCATTTTCTCTAACATTTATTATACATTATCTGAGGCGAAGACACCCCATTCAAATAACCAGTTGTTTTTAAAGCGGGATACTATCGTGGCATGCCTCAATGGCGGATCTCGTGTTGACAATCAAATGAGTGGTAGAGAAGTTGCCAAGGCTTTAGGAGTTCATCGAAGGAATGTCATTGCGGCCAATTTTCGGCTACAACATGAAGCGGAGGAAGGGTCAATTCCCTTGGATTCTTGTCACCGTCAATTGCATAGGGCAAGCACCATCACCAGTGAAATCAGGGAAATCGTGTTTCAGTTTTGGTCGATGGAAACTCGCATCTCCCCAAACAAGAAAGATGTTGTTCGAAAGAGGATAGACAAGATTACACATGTACTGCATCCAGTGCATCTACTCGATTTGCCTCAGGTATATCACTGTGTTGAGAGTGTGTTATAAGAGCTACACAGTTGCTCACATATGATTGATAGTGTATCCGGATATGCTCTTCTATTCGATACTAATTTCTAAATGTCAATGGTTTAGAGTGCTTGACAGTACTAAAATTTTGTATGATAGGGCATTAGAGTGCTTTACCATGCTTCCAAATGTTTGCAAGTGCCTCACAGTGCATTACAATGCTTAACCATGCACTATAGTGCTTTACGAAGCTTTACAATTGATTTCAGATTCTTCTGAGTGCTTCATGGTGATTCCAAGAAATTCCAAGTCATGAGTGCATCTTAGTGCTTCTGAGCATTTTCAAACCATTTCTGAGTGCCCGAGAGTGCACTATATTGCTTAACCATGCTTTATAGTGCTTGACATACTTCTTCAAGTGATCACAAGTTCTTCTAAGTGGTTCATAGTGGTTACAAGTAATTTTATGTCATTCCAAGTGCATCTAAATGTTTCTGTGTGCTTCTAAGTGCCTTTTGTTGCTTCTGAGTGCTTAATAGTGCTTCAAAAAGCTGCCAGCAGGTGCTTGAGAGTTCTTCCAAATGCTTCCAAGTGCTTATGCTCGTAATGGCTTAACATAGCTTCAGAAGTGATAACAGGAGCTTCTAACTGCTTCCAAGTGCTTGTAAGTGCTTCCAAGTGCATCTAAATGTTTTTGTGTGCTTCTAAGTGCCTTTTGTTGCTTCTGAGTGCTTAATAGTGCTTCAAAAAGCTGCCAGAGGTGCCTGAGAGTTCTTCCAAATGCTTCCAAGTGCTTAAGCTCGTAATGGCTTAACAGAGCTTAAGAAGTGATAACAGGAGCTTCTAACTGCTTCCAAGTGCTTGTAAGTGCCTGTAAGTGCTTCCAAGTGCATCTTAATGTTTTTGTGTGCTTCTAAGTGCCTTTTGTTGCTTCTGAGTGCTTAATAGTGCTTCAAAAAGATGCCAGCAGGTGCCTGAAAGTTCTTCCAAATGCTTCCAAGTGCTTAAGCTCGTAATGGCTTAACAGAGCTTAAGAAGTGATAACAGCAGCTTCTAATTGCTTCCAAGTGCTTGTAAGTGCTTGTAAGTGCTTCCAAGTGCATCTAAATGTTTCTCTGTGCTTCTAAGTGCCTTTTGTTGCTTCCGAGTGCTTAATAGTGCTTCAAAAAACTGCTAGGTGCCTGAGAGTTCTTCCAAATGCTTCCAAGTGCTTATGCTCGTAATGGCTTAACAGCGCTTCAGAAGTGATAACAGGAGCTTCTAACTACTTCCAAGTGCTTGTAAGTGCTTGTAAGTGCTTCCAAGTGCTTTCTAGGGCTTCTAAATGCTTGCTAAGTGCTTGCTAGTGCTTCTAAGTGCTTGCAAGTGCTTCTAGTGCCCTTGCTAGTGCTTCCATGTGCTTCTAAGTGCTTGCTAGTGGTTCCAAGTGTTTGCTAGTGGTTCTAAGTGCTTCCAAGTGCTTCTAAGTGCTTGCTAGTGATTCCATGTGCCTCTAAGTGCTTCCATGTGCTTCTAAGTGCTTCCAAGTGCTCCCACATGCTTTACTTGCTTCTAAGTGTTTGCTAGTGTTTTCAAGTGCTTCCAAGTGTTTTTCAAAAATTCCATGTTATTCCAAGTTCATCTAAATGGATCCTCAGGCTTCTACGTGCTTGTAGGTGCCTGAGAGTGCTTTATAGTGCTTTACAACCATTTACAAGTGCTGCCAAGTGCAGAAAGTGCTACTAAGTGCGTCTAAGAGCTTTACCCAATGAGTGTCATAGCTTTACACTGATTGAAAGTGCGTCATAATGCTTACGAATGCTATAGGTTGCTTTAGAATAATTTATAATGGTTGATAGTGTGTCTAAATCTGTCTTTTTTGTCACAGAGGGACTTCTATATGCGGTTCCAAGTGGCTCATCCTATTATAAGGATCTCCTTGAGATGTTTTGAGGGTCTAAAGCCATACTTCGTACACAAGTTGAAGGACCCCAACACTTATTGCTGTGAATACCATGTGCAGCTTGTCTACTTCAAGAAAGCTCTTAATCAGATGCGCCAGGGAAGATATGGGCTACATGGCCGGCCATGCAGTTTGGCAGGTGCCTTGTTTGCAGTTCTCATAATGGAACATCGCAGTGCGCATCCTCCAATGCCACATTTCCAAGCTTAACAGACCTATGGGAGTCTGTATTGTGCCCAAAACCCATTGACTATGCTTATCACCGTAGACAATGTCTTTTGGGTACATGCCAACATTGTGGCATTAAACAGATCTCCTTGTGTCCACATGAAAAAAGCGATGACATCTCTATGATGACTGTCAAGCTTTTTGACAACGTTCCTACATAGGAAGGGGATGAGAACGGTCAAGCAAAAACTCAGAAAGATCTTGTTGTTCACCAAGTCAACCCGAGGACTTTCACTTCCTTGCTTCAAAGCAAATTGGGAAACTTCATCAAACACAATTATAAGTACAAATGGCAAGCTAAACAATTCAAAGAGTGTTTGGATAAATTTCCAGATGATGTAGTGGTGTCGGTAGTGGATTTTGCAGAGTTACTCCTTCAAGGTGCAGAATGAAATTCAGTCAATGCATTGGTATTCAACTCAGGTGACAATCTTGGTCCACATTTCGTACCTCCGTGATGTGCTTGGTACCATTCAAAAGACAACCCACTTCTACATCTCTGATGACAAAATCCACGACACTTTGTTTGTGCAGCACTGCTTTATTTTGCACAATAAGTGGTTGAAAGCTCAAGGATGCAGTGTCAGGCAACACTAGGTGTGGTCTGAGGTGTGGTCTGATGGCACCGCTTCACAATTCAAAGCAAGGCGCTCTTTCTATTTTGTAGCCCGATACTTCAATATGACAGGTATTGAGATGATGCACAGTTTCTTTGCATTCGGCCATGGGAAGGGCGAGCACGATGGGGCTAGTGCGGTGCTCAAAAGAGCTCTCACACAGGAGCAGCTGAAATCTGATGGATGAGTGTCACATAATGCTTCAAGTGTGGTGGCATTCCTCAACGCAACCCTCAGGAAAGAATGTCCATTGACAGGAAAGAAAGTTGATTGTAGATTCTGGGAGGTCAAGCTCGGTGATGTAGACAGAGATAGAGAGTGGGATTGCATGCGGATCAAAGGGTCTCGATCCTTCCACTATGTCATTGGCTACATACAATCAGATATGCACGGGCTACGGTGCAGACCATTGTCCTGCTTTTGCCATGCGTGTGCATGAAAGGCCAATGGAGGAGATGTGTAAACAAGGACCACGTTGAGAGGTGGCAGTACTTGCGAATACAACCGATTGTCAATGTTCAAAATGATGGAGAAGCATCCAGCGATGATGAGTTACCAGGAGCCCCCATGTATGCTGGCCACCATGATGACCTAAGTGATGCCTTGATGGTTGGCCAAAACTTTGCAGTGAATGCAGAAGAGCCAGGTGCAGACTTCTACATCTTGAAGTGCACTAAAACCAAGCGCTTGACCATCAAATCTGACAGGGATGAATGGCATAACCGTATTCAAAAGAACTCATTTGTCATTGAGGGACTCTTCTACGATAAGGTAAATGGCCAAGATGACACCTACGTTCTTTTTTGGATGACAAGCCCCCTGCTTTTATCTACTCCCACCTGCTGCGATGCATCAGGTTTACGATGTGCTCGGTAGAAGGTGAGCCTAATGTATATGAATTGTCAAATGATGTATTTGAACAAATCTATAATAGCATGCCCCCAGAGGAGAACTTGTAAGTTCTAACTTTCAAGCTAGCACAATGCGTCCTCCTAAGAAGCACTATTTCGTACGTTCAACTCTTTGACAACACTTTCAGTAGTAGACAAGCACTTTAAGACCACTTGACAAGCACTTCTAGTACCTACACAAGCACTTCAAGGATCTACACAAGCACTTTCAGATTACTTGAAAAGCACTTTAAGTACCTAGACAAGCACTTTCAGACCACTTGACCATCACTTCCCAAACAATTGAATGACCTACACAAGCACTTTTGACAAGCACTTGGAGGCCACATGGTAAGCACCTGTCAGGTACTTTTAGTACCTAGACAAGCATTCCAGACCACTTGACAAGCGCTTTAAGCACCTTGACAAACACTTTTGAATTACCTGACCAGCAGTTAGCCAGCACTTTCTAGTACCTAGACAAGCACAAGTTTAGTACTTTCAGACCACTTGAGAAATTATTGTCAAGCACTTCAGTACCTGGACAAGCCATTAGGAAGTGAATGGGGTCTTCTTGGGCCCTTTAATTTGCCCAAGCCTAATCAAGGTGATTAAGGAATAGCCAAATGGGGGTTTGCCATGTGGAGTGAAATGTTGGGTTTGTAAGAGAGGTGTAAGAGTGGTCAAAGGGTGCACTTTTTCCCCCAAAAAGGGGGGAGGCAATTTTACAATTTTCGGACCTCCATAACTTCTACATACAAGCTCCGATTTGAGCGGAGATTATAGATCCGTGATCTACGCATCAAGAGCTTTCCATAGATATGTTACATGATATGGTTTTGTCCGCTAGATTTTAAATTCCATTTTCCCTCCAAAATTCAAATTCGAATAAAGTAGCCGTTTTGAAGCTTCTAATTAGAAAACGTTTCTTCTTAAGAGAAAAGGTTTGACTCCTTAAACTGCCAAATAAAAGGGCCCAAGAAGCCTTCCATTGAGGTCCTAATGACTTTTAGTATCTAGACAAGCACTTTCAAACCACTTGACAAGTACTTCAATACCTAGAGAAGCACTTTCAAACCACTTGAGAAGCACTTTTAGTGTCTAGACCAGCACTTTTAAACCACTTGACAAGCACTTCAGTACCTAGATAAGCACTTTTAAACCATCACTGTGAGATCCCTGTTCCCACCGCGCAATGGATTCAGAGTGCTAGTAGCGGAAGTAACACATCTTGCGCGGGTCAGGGTCTCACACTCGGGGCCTCGCCCACGGATATTCGGACAAGAGACTAATCCGTCGGTTTTTCCAAAACCGAACCCAAAAAAACTTTCCTTATCCGGAAAGCACGAGCGATTCCACCAGGATAACTCTTTACTCTAACGTAGTCAAGATCATTACTGATCAAACTGATCCGACTGCACCTCTAACAGTACTTGGTCAGATCAAGGAAGAATTGAGGACCAGCAAGGTCAATCAACCAGATCCATGCCCGGTTTCAGAAAACAACTCTTACTCCTTGTTCCAATATCTTCCTCGATGCACGTGTGGGTATCTTTCGCGACCCAGAGCCCGAGCACCGTATGGTCACCACCCTCTAGGATCCTTCGCAGGTGACCTAGCGCTTCACTCATAGGCCGCTTCCTTGGTCCCTAATCCACCGTACCGGAAGCTCACCATTTAAATTGAACCGAGGTTGGTCAAGACCTTGGCCGACCTTGCTACGCGAGACGTCCTCCATTGACTCTCCGTCAGCAGTTGCAACTTTATCAGTTCGGTCTTCATGACCTTAATCCTCAAGACGGTCAAAATGCTTCCCCAGCATTCTTGACATAAAACAATCATTTACAAACAGTCACAAAATACAGTTTCTATAACGAACTCTCGTCTTTCCACATTATCCACTCTCGGACCACATTACTTATTCCCTATTCCATTCAATGTGTACTCATTCTCATCCATTCACTCATATAGACTACACATTATTTCACATACACATTCACATTCATTATTCTACATACATATGCATGTTCGTACGTCCACATCATACATCCAATTTCACATTCATACATACACATCTACATGCATACATCTATTTTCACATCCTCATTCATACATCCACATTATACATACATCCAATTTCACCTTCATACATACACATCTACATGCATACATCTATTTTCACATCCTCATTCATACATCCACATTCACATACATACATCTACATCCGAATCTACATCCATACATCCACATCCACATCTTCATTCACATTCACATCCATACATCCACATCTACATACATACATCCATTTTCACATCCTCATTCATACATCCACATCCACATACATACATACATCCGTATCTACATCCATACATCCATTCTCGCCCTAACACATCCCATATACATCTTATCCCATCAGATACACTCTCTACCTCGTCCCATACACATCTTAACACATCCTAACTCATCTTAACACATTCTATCACATCTCATACACCTCTTATCATATCCTATCACATCTCATACACATCTTTTCACATCTCATACACCTCTTATCACATCCTATCACTTCTTATACGCATCTTATCACATCTTATCACATCTCATACACCTCTTATCGCATCTTATCACATATTATCACATCTCATTTAAAAATCAATCTTTTATGCATCTTCCTATGCATAAATTCATTTTAAATGAAAATGACACTTTTGAATTAAAATTCCATCTCTTATGCATCTTCCTATGCATAAACTCAATTTAGATGCGAATGACACTTTGAATTTAAAAATCAATCTTTTATGCATCTTCTTATGCATAAATTCAATTTGGTAGGAATTACACTTTTAGAATAAAAGGATTTCTCTTATGTATCTAAGTTATGCATAAAATCCATTTATGATGAAAATCACACTTTTAGTATAAAAAGAATATCTTTTATGCATACCTCTATACATGAAATCCAATATGATAAAAGTAACACTTTTACAATAAAATAATCAACTTTTATGCATACCTCTATGCATGAAATTCAAATATGATAAAAGTCACACTTTTATAATAAAATAATCAACTTTTATGCATACCTCTATGCATGAAATCCAAATATGATAAAAGTCACACTTTTATAATAAAATAATCAACTTTTATGCATACCTCTATGCATGAAATCCAAATATGATAAAAGTCACACTTTTATAATAAAATAATCAACTTTTATGCATACCTCTATGCAAGAAATCCAAATATGATAAAAGTCACACTTTTATAATAAAATAATAAACTTTTATGCATACCTCTATGCATGAAATCCAATTATGATAAAAGTCACACTTTTATAATAAAATAATCAATTTTTATGCATACCTCTATGCATGAAATCCAATATGATAAAAGTCACACTTTTATAATAAAATAATCAACTTTTATGCATACCTCTATGCATGAAATCCAAATATGATAAAAGTCACACTTTTATAATAAAATAATCAACTTTGATGCATACCTCTATGCATGAAATCCAAATATGATAAAAGTCACACTTTTATAATAAAATAATCAACTTTGATGCATACCTCTATGCATGAAATCCAAATATGATAAAAGTCACACTTTTATAATAAAATAATCAACTTTTATGCATACCTCTATGAATGAAATCCAAATATGATAAAAGTCACACTTTTATAATAAAATAATCAATTTTTATGCATACCTCTATGCATGAAATCCAAATATAATAAAAGTAACACTTTTATATTAAAATAATCAACTTTTATGCATACCTCTATGCATGAAATACAAATATGATAAAAGAAACACTTTTATATTAAAATAATCAACTTTTATGCATACCTCTATGCATGAAATACAAATATGATAAAAGAAACACTTTTATATTAAAATAATAATTCTTTTATGTATACCTCTATGCATGAAATCCAAATATGATAAAAGTAACACTTTTACAATAAAATAATCATCAATTATGCATAACATAAAAATCAATTTCTCCATGATTACAATAAAATTCTTTCAATTAATCTAGGATGATAATTCCTAGAATATGGTAGGAAGTTCTCTTTTCATGCTTTGAATAAAATTATTTTATGTGTAATTTTTATAAAAATTTTGCCATAGCTCCGCTACTATGACTGATAAATCTCAATTTATTTTGAAGGATAAAGCTTATCATTAAGAAAATGATTAGA
Organism: Cibotium barometz; assembly: GCF_041138505.1. Classification (NCBI taxonomy): domain Eukaryota; kingdom Viridiplantae; phylum Streptophyta; class Polypodiopsida; order Cyatheales; family Cibotiaceae; genus Cibotium; species Cibotium barometz. The sequence continues at coordinate 14,502,681 of NC_141078.1, forward strand.
ATGATCCCTAATTGGATCATTAACCCAATAATGGGTTGAATCATCAATATTCATGAAATACATAAACTAAAAGCATAGAAAAAAGCCATTAATTTGACCTCAAGCATAGATTAATCTTGGATTAAGGAAAAGCTCTATGAAAAGCTTCATTTGGATTGAGAATGGGTCATGAGTATGATCATTTCTTGAGTGAGAGAGAGAAATTACATAAAAACCATTAGAATTAAGCATAAATAAAAATTTATGTAATTCTTTACTATCATTAATCAATTAACTTCAATAACATTCATCAAATTATGTAATTCTTCACTACCATTCATCAATTAACTTCAATAGAATTCAAAAATCATTCCAATTAAGCTTCTCAAGCTTGAGAGGGGTTGAGAAGAGAGAAGCATTGAGAAATTATAGAAAAGATCAAAATTCACCATTTACCTTACAAATTGCTTGATTCTTTGTTCATGGTAGAGGCCCCCAACCAATCAATTGGTTAAGTATGTTGATGGAGCCACCAATGGGGATTGAAGAAAGAGGGAAGCTCCAATTTTTTCAATTTGGAGAGAATTTTAGAGAATAGTAGAAATTAGCATTATTTCAGCATAACTTTAGTATAGTAAAATTCTTCTCTTTTTTTCAAAGGACTCATGTTCTATTTATAGGAGAGGGAAGATCTAACCAAAGCTAACTGAATTCTAGAATTTTCCAGATTCAGTTTGGTTGAATTTGGACTAGATTTGGATCTAGTTTGGTTCCTTTTTTATTCGGTTTGGTTCCATTTTGATTTGGTTTGATTCAAGAGAGAGGAGAGATAAAAATATCACATTATTTTTTAGTTTAAAACTCATTCAAGCATGTGAAATATGCACCTCCTTTAATGGACTCCCCTTCCTTAGATATGTGTCAAAATGGAATTATTATACCCAAAATATCTCATATTTTTAATATTGCTCATAGTTTTTTACTAATAAACCTTGTACATTTTCAACTCTTCATCTTATGTGAGCATTTACTCATTTTTGGATACCCAAAATATCTCATATTTTTTATATTACTCAGTTTCTTACTAATAAACCTTGTACATAGTCAACTCTTCATCTTATGTGAGCATTTACTCATTTTTGGGTATCTTCTTTTACAATTTGGATTTATCTCCTCCCTACACATGGATTGATGCTATTGGCCCATAGGAACCTTAATTGGACCATAATCCAAAAATTTCTAAAAATCTAGACCCTTAGGCTAAGGTCCTTTATACCCATTTCCAATAAATCCCAATTGCACATTGAAAAGTTCTTTTTGAATTTCTGTTTCAGGGGAATTAATTTTAATAATATGAGAAATTTTTCTATCTAAAAATATTCAAAATCTGAATATTCTCTCTCTAGAATATTTTCTCTCTCTATGTCAAAATAGGCAGAGACAAGATCTTTTATATTTCTGAAGAGGGGATTGATTACAGGGGAAGATGCTGGACATCTTGAGAGGCTGGGGAGGAATCTTCCAATCACTTTCTTAAGAGTCCACAAAATGCAACCACAGTATAAACTAAAGAAAATGACACCAGATTGACACAAAATCGTTTCAAGGTCAAAACCATTTTTGTTTGTACATATGTCAAGGAGTGTTGGAAGTTAGCCACACAATATAGGCACAGTGTCAGAGTACATTAAGCTACACAGTAAGGGCATGGTGTCATGGCAGTGTGAAGGGGCTATAGGCAGTCCTCTGCATTAGGGCCAAAAACGGCTAGAAAAGGGCTGTTTGTTAATCTAAGGATTAAGAAATTGTCCAATTGTGAATTGACATGTATACAAAAGTATGGCATTCTTGTCTCCTCCAAATGTCTTCTTAACGGTTCTATTTTAGTGGCGAACGGCTAAAACGACTAAATTTAGACGTTTACGATGGCTAACATTAAAGTTTGGGTCCAAAATAGTGACATCTTGTTTCATTTTTTATTTCAAAAAATCAAGCATGAAGATACGAAATCCTCTTTTCAGGCCTTGAAAACAATGCTATTAATGACAAAACACCAAATTTTTTCAAACGTCTACTTTCCACCTTCCCTTCATTTTGGCATATGGTTGATTCTCCTTTCTTTGCACTTTCAAAAGATTCACTATTCAAAAGATTCACTATTTTTCTCTTATCTGTGAGCTTCTATGGCGTCCTCACGTCGTCCTTCTCATAATATAACTTCTTGTGATTTTCATAACACGAGAGAAGATGGTGTTTGGAAACCCATGTCTTTTCGTGTGAATGATTGGGTAACAATGCTTCCCTCTTGCAAAGGTGCCCACAGGGTGAAAAGAACCAAGCGAAATGAAGTGAAATCCCATTGGAAAGGTCGTGTTCTTGCATTCAAAGTGACCGACAATGGCTGGCTTGCAAAAGTTCAACATGTCTACATGGCCAAAGACATGGTGTTGAACTTGGATGAACATCCAATTCTCCATTCTTACTGTAATTCAACAAAACTTTATCTATTTGATACAACACAATATTTCTCTTTCTGATATATTTGTTGTTTGTTTCATTTCAGTTATCTTTCCGTCAACAGCTGTGGAGTGGCAGCCTGTTGAGAGCTTAAGTGGCACATTCAAAGCAATTCACAAGGGGATTGCAGATGTCATGTACGCAGACAAACCACCTTCATTTTACAAATCAGTGGATTTATTTGTGTATTTTGCAGAATACAGGGTTCCATCAAGAGAAGGTGTTCATGGAGAATTATATGACATACCTATTCCCACATTAATGTCACTAGAATGGGAAGTTCCTGATCCAAATACCATAACAAGCTTCAAATCCAAAATCAAAGATGATATTCTTAAAGCTATGTCTCCTGGAAGGATTTCAAGAAGGATAAAAATTCAATGGTTCTTGCCTATACATGTCTTTGTGGCATGTTTCAAAACAATGGAATTGGAGAGGACAAGAACGATGTGGCTTAATAGAAGACTATCTCTGACTGATCTGGACACTGTACTTGGAGAAGGATGGAGTACCAAGGAAACTTTTCATATGGGGGACAATATCAGTTTGTAGAGTAAGCCCAAATTCTTTGTCCATCTCATACCAACTGTGTCGCCAATCCCTAGTTTTGGGCTATGACTATAGGAGATGGAAAAGCAAGCTTGGTAGTTGGGTCCCTTTGGATTCTGAAGAGAATTGTCCAGAGTTTGAATTTAACATCATAGTCCATCCATTCATAGATCCCAGGAAACTCATAGTAACATCAAACTGGCGACTATAACATGTTAGAGAGTCGCTTGAGTTTCTGGACGAAATATCACCTGAAATATAGATTCAAAGTAGATGATATTGTTGTCAGTACAAGGATGGAGAGTGTAACCTCATGCATCACATGTCTCCCCCCAAAAAAAGTTGTATTTGAGCCACTTGCAAGGGCAAGTTTGTATAGTTGAAAAGGATTTATCCAATAATGTAATCAATATATTCGGCTAGATTTCATCTTGACTTCTTCACAAAATTGGTTAACAAATTGTTCGCGACACAGAACGAGGTTTAACAATTGAATATCAAATTATTGATACTGAATTTAAGTACAGAATATTGTCACAAAAAGGGTGTGTTCATATGGACAAAATGAACAAAACAAAATCCAATATGTGGAATCACTCTACAAAATCAACTTTCCTTTTGGCATGAGATGACCCTGCATCTTTAGAGAATCTTTCTCTCTTCTGTTTGCTTCGATCAAATTTTGCTGATTGAGGTTCAAGCTCTGGAGTTTTCAGCACTTGAGGTGTTGGAGAGGAAGACTTTAGAGTGAATTCCCCTAATGGTGGTAAGTTGGGCTCCTCTCTGAGACCTTCACGTGTTGGCGAGGGAGATTTGGCAGTGGGGTCTGGTTTTGGAGAAGGTTCTTTGGAGGTTGGCCTTGGAGACTTGGCAGTCTTCTTGGGGAACATGAACAAGAAATTTAATGGAGAGCTAACATTTGCCCTCTTACTACCTTTGTTGGATAAACGACGCTTCTGAATTTTAAATTTCACTGGTGAGTGAAAAGGAAGACCTTTAGTAGCACTCCTCTCTTTGACAGGGGTCTTCTCTTTGATAGGTGTCTTCTCTTGAGCTGGAGAAGAGCTCTTCTCTTTGGTAGGAGGACTAGGGATTTTCTCTTTGATAGGAGTCTTCCCTTGAGCTGGTGAAGAGCTCATCTCTTTGGCAGGAGGGCTAGGGGTCTTCTCTTTAGCAAGTGGGCTAGGGCTCCTCTCTTTAGCAAGTGGGCTAGGGCTCTTCTCTTTAGCAGGAGGGGTAGGGATCTTCTCTGTAGCCTGAGGGATCTTTCCTTTAGAATGGCTCTTCTCTTTAGAATGGCTCTTTTTCCCCTTGGAAGATCTGCTCTTAGTAGGGCTCTTCTTTCTCTTCTTCTTCTCTTTGGCAGAGGTCTTTTCCTTTTTGAATGAGTCATCCTTGTCTTTGCTTTCCTTCTTCTCCCTTTTCCTTTTCTTTGAAGTTGTATCCTTGGCTCCTTTATTAGGTGGAAAGGGAGAATCAGGATCATATGGATTGATGGATCTGCTCAAAACCATGGACACTGCCTTCTCCCTTACCCAACTTACCCAAGAATCTGGATACTCATGCAACTAAGACAAAAGAAAATAAGAAAGTAAGAAAATAGGGCACTAAATGTATTCACTAAATCAATCAATGGTTTTCATTCATGAACTTACAGTAAGTGTTGTCATTCTAAATCTTGACTCAAGATATCTCCAAGCATTAGCAAGTACCATCCATCCACAAGATGTTGAGTCTTTCTGCAAGGGAACTTCCTGATTGAAGTACTTAAAATCTTCAAGTTTGTAGTCTACATAGGTAGAACCTAGAAAACTCAAGATAAGTTTGGCAGCACTACAAGCATAAAATATTGAGGGTCAACCAAATAATTGAAATCATGCAAGAAATTGTTCTGGAACATAAACCATGGAAAAGTTAATTCTTACATTTTACTTCTCCCATGAATGGATGCCAAAGAGTTCATAAAGATCACATCTCTATCCAATAGATTGAAGATAATAAGACTCCAATGGCCTCTGTGATAATATGAATACTGAAATTAGTTATGAATACTGTCATGTCTATTATAGGCAAAAGATAATTGAGTATGAGTCTTACACTTCAACATAAGGGTATACAATGTAATTGCAGGTAAGCATATCAAAGTTTTTGAGAAAACTTGCAAGATCCCCTTGCCTATTGAAAAGGCACTGTGTAACAAGGGGATCAAGAATGGTCACTTGCACAGCCATTGATTCATGAAGATCCCTCATAAGACATCTGGAGACACAAACAAAACATGTCAACAAAATATGGAATCTGAGAAATTCATCAAGAAAACAAAAGCAAATCCACACAAACCTCAGACAGATGAAGAGGACTGTGTCAGATATCTCAATATTGTGATTCACAAGCATACTTGTGTCCTCAGGGGCAATGTCACAATAAACCTCATCCTCTCCATGCATGGACACATCTACTATCATTTGACCTGTCACATTCTGAGAAAGCTCTGAATTGGATGCATGGAGAATTTCAGCTTGCTGAGAAAGAATGGCATCCTCTGAAATCTTCTCCTGCTCTCTCTCTTTTTCAACTTCTTCTTTGATATCCAGAGCTTTTCTTGTATCATAAGAATGAGAAATATCTTCAATAACAACTGATTGCTTGGGTTGCCTTGCTGGAGGGATACTAAGAATTTCAAAAGCTCTCATATCTTGACTTGGAATAGGCTCCAAAGCTTTGTCAAACTTATATCTAAGTCTGGACACAAGCACAAAATCTTTGCTCATAAGAGTGATCCTATGAGCAAATGCAGCAGCAATGTAGCCATCATTCATAAAGTCCATTAAAAAATCTTCAACAGCCTCTTGAAGACACATGAGGGCCTGGGTCTCCCATCGCACTTTCTGAAGATTTGTGTTTCTCATTTTGCCAACTAACCTTTCTGATATGTCCCTGACAACCCGAGTAAATGGCAGTCGAGGGATGAGAAGACTAGTAGATTTCTGTGCTGCTCTTATCTCTCTTAAGGACTTCACCTGATAATTCAATCTCTTTCTTGCTGTCGCCCTCGCACGAGGCTTTGGAAGAGGCTTTTCTTGTTTGGAAGGTCCTGGTTTGTCCTCAGCTTTTTCAGTCTCCAAAGGTGGGTAGACTTTCCTTGCAGTCTGTTTTGTCCTTGCCATTGAAGCTTAAAAAAAGAGACCGGATGAAGAGATTCGTATAAAAGGACAAAAAAATAAGGTGGCCCGAACGAAGCGATAGAGCGAATCCAAAGATAATGGAAAGTGATAATCGCTTGATTCAGGAAATAAAAAAAAGTAGAAGTCCCGAACGAAGCGATGAGGCAAATCCAAAAATCTCGGATGAGCGTAATCGCTTGATTCGGGCAGGAAATGTGCAATCGCTTGATATGGGAAAGAAGGACGGAACGAAGCGATTAAAGGATTCCGAATGACCTGGAAATGTGCAATCGCTTCATATGGGAAAGAAATGAAAAAGTAGGTTTGGGGAAATAAGGTGGCCTGTTTTTGCTTGATACAGTGTCGGAGAAAAATATGAATATTTTCAACAAAATTAACTTTTTATACCTCGGATATGTCGTACAAAGGACCGTTGGGTACACGTGTCATGTAATCATTATTACCACGTGGCATAAACGGTCACTATTTAAGGTGTTTTAATCACGCTACATATATTTTTCAAAACTCTCTTTCAATTTTTTTCCCCAGTTTTGGACCACTTATTTGCGTCAAATCAAGCTGTGCACCGTATTCTCTTCCTAGCCCTATTTTGCAAAACTCAATATTTATTTTGGGACCTTGGAATTGCCAAAGCCCGCACCAAGCGATAGAGGCATTCCAATTTTTTTGGACCTTTCATTTTCGGTTCGTTCGGGCTCATCAGAATTTTTCAGGCATTTTTCTCAAATATCTCAATGAGTAAAAGTGTTGCGGGTCGACATGAACTTGTTGAGGAAAGCCCAAGTGAGAAACTCTTGAATGCTATTTTGCAAGATGGTCATGATATGAAGATATACGTTGATGCAGTGGAGATATTCAATCCAAGGTTTTCTCTTTCAGATGTTTTGTTGAAGCTAAAGGACATTCTTGAAGATGAGTACAAGCAATTGAAATGTCAATTCAAGCTCATTGTTTTCGTATCGGAGACCATGATTTTTGTCACCTTACAGATTTTACACAGCTGTCTGTGGAGAAAGCCAAAGTTACAAAGAGGTTCAGTAGATTTTCAAATAGAACCTCTTTCACATGCCCTTCATCCATTTCTTGTCCAATCCATAAAAAGCATTGCAACCTTGTCCCCAAGGATGTCTCCTTTCTTTTCTTCCTATTTTTGAAAGCAAAAATACAGGATAAAGAGCAACAACCAGAAATTGATGCAGAGAATGAGGAAGAAAACTTAAATGTCACCACAGTTTCAAAGTTAGAGAAATGTGAGATTTTAGAAGAGGAAGAAATTGATGTTCAAGCTGAGGAGAGAGAAAGTGCCAATCTTGATGTTGCAGAATTTAGGGCTTTCACTATTACTGAAGAGCCCTCAGAGGAAGCAAGCATATCTGAATCCTCTGTTACTCTTCCAAACCTTCCTTTCTTCTATATCAATGAGAAAGATTTTATTCCTCTGTCCTATCTTCAATGTCTCTTCAATATCAGAGAAGACTACTGTATTGCAGCAATTTCAGAAGCTTGTGAAGTGGCCAAAGACTTTATTGATACAGAAGTAGAGTCAAAGGAAGAGTTTTTGGCACTTGATTTGCAAACATCTGACCACTCATTTATCCCTGCTAATGATGCACTTGCCTTGTGCCTTAAAAAAGTGGAAGAGGGGAAACCTTCCTTGAGTGATGAGGATTTTGAGAACAGGCTTATTGAGTTAGGTATTGAGTCTTTTGGCAGAGATTTCAAGCTTCAGGCAGATTCTGATAAAGTGGAAAGGGTTTGCTCATGCAACTTGATGAAAGACAAAGTAGTAATTGAGGATGAGTTGCAGAAGGTAGATTCCATTTAATCTTTTGTAAAATGTTATTGTGATTGTAATTTTTTTAAATTGAGGTTTTTGTCTTGCAGATTGAATTGCTTGATAAGGATGATTTTCTAGGAAGAGCTAGAGGCAACAGAGTGAAATCTACAGACACTAGGTCAAGAAGGCCTTCATCTGCTCTCATGCACTACTTGCCTACATTGGATAAGGCTGTGTTCTGTGCATTCCACATGAACTTCTCTGAAGATGCTGAGTTGCCAATATTTGCCTTGAAGGTGTTGTCAAGGTTCATGGGATATACTCCCCTTCAAATAAATGCTAACAAGGTTTTGCTTCTGGAGAGAGCTGCTGCTCTTAGAATCTTTGGATATGCTGCAGGTTTCAATGCCTCAAGAGCAGGATACTTTCTTTGCTACTCTAGCTATGCAGCTGCAGCAGCTGAGGTGTCAGATATCAATCTTCTTGGAGGTTATAGAAGGAGAAAATTTTTGAGATACAGAGGTGACATGCCAAGTAGTCCCAAGAGAATCAAAAACTAATGTACACAATATTTTGCAAGGACCGATTATATTTCAGCAAATATTTTGTTAGAGGTACAAATGTGTTAGTAATCATTAGTCTCTTTCTTGAGGTGTTGGTGTAGTTTCAGATTGCTGGGTCTTTGATCTCATCCTTTGTAATTGCCTCCTGTAGAACCAATTGAATAATTCTTTAAGTGCATTGCTTCTTCTTTGTCCACCTCCTCCTCTTCGGGTACATCTAAAAAAGGAAGTTCTCGCTTGATAATGAGACTTTTCCATTCCTTGTGTATTCCATGTTGCAAGTGGTCCTTCTGTAGAGCAAAATATGGTCCATGCAAGTAAAGAATATGCTACAAAGACAATTTTTGTTAGTACATTCAAGAAATTACAAGTAATAAGTCTGGACACACCAATTTATAACTGTTTTGATAAGTCTGAACACTCACCAAGTAATAAGTTATGTCTTTTTCTCCCCAGGCATCTATGATAGCTTTGATCAAAAGCTTTATTGCTTTTTTGAAATCATCTACATAAGTATTTGAACCAACTTGTTGTCTAAGGACTTTGAAAAAATTGTCGAGTTTTTTCCAAACTTCCATACGTTTGTTGGCTACATCTGGTCTACTTTTGACATTTGTGGTGATGACACATAGCTGTTTCCAACAGTTCCACATTGCGTTGACTTGTTTGGTGTCATGGTTGCTCAAAAATCTTCTCGCTTTTGCTCCTCCCATTGAAACATCTTGCAGAACATCACCTGTACCTCCAGAAAGAACAGGATCTTTTTTAAGATGCACTTCCCCACCATGAAAACCCATTTGAGAGAGCAAGGCTTCGCACTTTTCTATGCACTCATCTGCAAGTTTAGTCGGCTTAATAGAATATGCATAGTCGAGATGAAGTCTGAGCAATTTGTCCAAGATTCTTATCTCTGCATGCAATGTACATATATGCACATTTTTCAAATGTATTGGTAGAATTGGATCCCATATTTTAATAGAAGTTGGATAACCGACAACATTCACATTATTTCTGGATGGTGGTTTTCCAATCTCATTTTCTGCAAGCCATTCTCTTGTCCCTGTGCTTGCCATGCAATAAAGACATGGATATTTGGTATTTGCTCCTCCACATACACCAAACATACACTTCAACGCCTTGAGGTCGACACTCAAATGCCATTCCACAATGAAATCACTTATGTCGTCAACATGAAGGTGTTCACCTGTATTTTGGCTCTGAATAACTGAAGGAATGTCTGTTTATGAGAAGAGCCACTTTAATGTTTCATGACTCTCTGCTGGTACCTGAGCTAATCCAATCCACCATAGCTCCATTTCTGATTGAGTTTTGTGGTATGGAGAATCAAGCTTACCTTGACTATAGTCCAATGCTTTATTCATTAGGGATATAGATATTCTTTCCATTTTTTGACATTTTTGGATTTGAGCTTCATCTAATTTTAAAACAAATACAAGTTTTCCTTCACAATCTATTTCTCTTATGTTGTAATATCTCACCATAAAAGATTGGACTTTTCTAATGTTCATCCAAATATTATTATAAACGTTGTATTCAAAAGATGATTTTTTTTTTGTCTCTCATATGGCATTGTTCCCTCAATATGGAAATACTCTCCGAAATGTTTAGAAATTTCCTCATTTAACAGAGTTCTATATTTTCCAACATTGTGAGGTCTAGGCAACCCAAAAGCTTTGATTTTGTAATACTTAAGGACCCTGAACCAGGTTTTAGAGATGGCTCTGTATCCCTTTCTACTCACTCCCACTGTGTCACAAACTTCTTGCATTTGGGAAGGCTGGACTAATAAGTCCATATCTTTTAATAGATGTTGAAAGACCAGTTTTTTTTTAGTTTGATTTCCAGGAAGTTCTAAAAGTTTCAAGATATCCGACCTATTCATAAGCTCATTCAAAAATCTTACCCTTTCCTGAGCATTAGACATGTCAAATCCTAGAAGGTTAGTAACATGATCTCTTACAAGTTTTAACCTTTTTTTTCTTTGTCCAGATCTCTCTGTTAAGTTAACTACATCCCGCATTCGTTTTACTCGTGCTCTTAATCCTATTGGAGTTTCTTTTAAGGTTTTCAATTGATCATTTTCTTGTTTCAAAGACACTATTTTGTTTTCAAGTTCTATAATTTTTGTTGCATTCAAAGATGAAGTATTTTGAAGATATGTAGTATATTCTGCATAATTAATATGTGATTGAGATAGTCTTGAACTATAACCAAGTAAGCCATCCTCCCCATCACCAACAAATCTAATCAAATCATGTGGTGTGTGAAAAGAAGGATACCTTCCTGTTTTGGGATCCGGTGGATATAGACTTCCATCTGTCCATAGGTCAATATGCTTCTTTCCTTCGTTGCGAAGATGTTGAGCTTCATTTGCACATGAAAGGGATCTTTTGTAGACACTCCGTGTAGTTGCATACTCTTGGTTGAGCTTGATATTCAAATGAAACTTACGATTAGATGTATCACTCATTACTAAAACAGAGCAAAAAATATAAGCAGAGCTATTAGATCATGAGAGACACAGAAGAATGAGAATGAGATGTAGCTTGTGAAATTTTTAGAGAAGCAGAGGAGTGAAATTTTTTTGGAGAATGGATAAGAGCGCGTTTGGAGAGAATGGTCATTTTGCCGCGTAGTCACTAAAAGAGGACAAATTTCGAGACGAGCCATTAAAGAGTAGCATGAAAACGATATATTTTTTTAGATTTTAAAATATGCACTTAGATACGTATTCAATCAGATAGATACGCTTTAAATACCCAAAACGGCTAAATTTGGAGCCGTTTTGACCGTCAACATTCTACTAATTAGCAAGTTAGCGAAATTCCTTACACAGCCCATTTTGAGACGTTTTTGGCCCTAATGGTGCAATGGGAAAGATGCCAGCAAAAGCACTTCTAATTTGCTTTTTTACTCTTTGGACGCTTATACTTTCTTTCTTTAGGATCCAAGTTGGGGACTTCAATTTCTTTCATTTCCTCAACATTGTTCCGCACGATTCTCCAATTCGATCGTTGCAAGGCATCATCCCTGACATCAAAAGGGTACTCTTTGAGACAGTTTTTGCTCTATCAGCACTTTCTACCCACTGCAACACAAAGTCAGCCACATCCAGTTTCAGAAAAATTTCCCACTGTCCCTCAGTCTGCTTCTCTACTTCAGGAAGGATCACATAGCATGTAGGATCATTAGAGTACATTTTATACAATGAGTCATCTAGCACAAGTGTATTTGTCTTATTGAATTTCAGGAAAAGATGCCAGAAGGTATTCATGTTTTTCAAGAACATTGGCCTAGGAGGAATATCAAAGCGCCAAGTGCAAACATGGCAAGCGGTTTGCGGCGACAGCCATCCACTCATGCATTTCTTGGCTTGAGGTAGGCACTTATCCATGGCTATCTCCACTTCCCTGCCTCTGTGGAGGTCTACACAAATACCTCTGCAACCTGACTCAACGCAAGTAAGAACACCTTTGCATCCTACCGTACGTAATAGGTGATGTTCTCATCCTCACGGACTTTGGAAAAGTACAGCGTTGAGACATTTGGGGGAATCTTTGTCCTGCGCTTATCGTGCATGCACAAAAGAACCTTGTTGAAGTCAACAACGACTGCCAGGTCTCGAGAGTCATTGAAGCGTCAAAACTGATAGCGTGGAGAGGACAGTGCTCAATGTGCTCTACCTCATCAGTGGGGGTGGTAGGGTTTTCGAGCCAACAACTTGAATTTTAACTACATGCACAACAATTAAGATGGTCAAGACACGCACAGGCACTGAGACAAAGGACTTATATATTGTATTGCCACAAAATAATGCAGCTTGCATGAGCAAAAAGCTACAAAGTTGCAAGAATCTAAAGCTTCTTGCATGCTTGGGCTTTGGGGAAAATTGGGCTAGTACTTTTCTTGGGGTCGCGAAGAGGCCCATCCTCTACCTACCTTTTCTTCTTCTTCCGTAGCTCTCCTGCAACAAATTGGAGGGTCTCTTCCATATTTGGGTCCAACTCCTCTTCAGTATGTACACCTTTGTCGACGCGCTGTCGTGCTATGGCGCGTCTATGGAGTGAAACCATGCATGTGAGGCCATTAAATGCAAATCCAGATGCATGGGATTAAGTGTCTGTGTACATACGAGATGTATGGCGTGTGGAGAGTTTTGCTTTTGAGGGCGTCGCCAGGTGTATAGGGTGGACGGTATTGGTTTCGAGCTTGTTGCAGGCCTGTCTGAAACAGGGTCCATGGAGATGGTATCAGCCGCTTGGTCGTCTTGAAGTGTGTACGCGTCCCCAAGGATCGTGGGTTGCATTTGGAAGGTATTGGGCATTTGGGTGTGAAAAGGAGGTGGCCATCTTGTAGGCCTCATAAGAAGAAAATAAAATAAAAGATAATAAACGTGGCTTGCAAAAGCAAAGGCCACATGGGGCTTTAGGTGGCTGCCAACGCACCATTCTAGAAGCTGGTCGGCAGCTGGAAATGGAGAGAGCCGCCGCCGAGGTGATGCTGTGGGGGGGGATAGCCAAGAGTGTGTGGAATGAGGGGAGGGGGCGGTGCAAAAAAGGGAGAGTCGCCTGGCAAGACAGTGAGGTCGCCGGGAAGCAGAAGCTGCAGTAGCCGTCAAGGTGGCGAGCTGCAGCCACAGGTGCTGACGTACTGGGGGGGTCTCTCATAGCTGCTGGTATGAGCCGCCGCTTAGGGGGCTGAAGGGGCATACAGAGAGAGGAAGCAGCCACTGGAGGAAGCTGGCGAAGAGTGGGGACCGTTTGCTGCAGCAAAGGGGAGCCTTGTGACAGAAGGGAGGGTGTGTGTGTTTTTGAGAGAGGCGCTGCAGAGAAGCGCAGGCAAGAAGGGCTGCCTTGGAAAAAGGTGGACAGCCGGCAGACGCTGAAGATAGATGAGGCTCTCAGGGTGTATGTGCTGGTGATTCAGACTGATGGGCTGCAGAGGTCAGAAAGGCACCGGTGGACTGAAGCGGCTGCACCATAGAAAAAGGGTATACTGGTGGCCCTGGTTTTGTTCTAGCAGCTGTGTGGCTGGTAATAGGGTTGGCCTACGTGTTGGTTCTTTACTGATGCTGCTGCAGACGCAGACTGAAGGGGTCCCATGAAGGCGGAAATTTCTTCCCTCTACTGTTCTTGCTTCTCTTCACGGGTGCTGCAGTGGCAGGTTGCGTATTTGTGTACATTGGCCAAAACAAGTCCCAAGATCAGCTCTCAGCTACATTAGACTATGAGGTTCAACAATCAAAAGATGTGGTCATCCGACTGCAGAATACTTCCACAGTTCTTTCAAATGCCCAATCATTAGATGTTCTGAATTATGCTTTGCCGGCTTCTAAAAAGACACAGATCCAACAGTTGGACTCGCAACTGACAGAGTGCCGCGTGTCTTGTGAGTTTGTTGTTTTTTTTTCTCATGGGTATTGTTGCATTATCAATCATGTTCTACACACATATAGCATATGTTATGTGAATATCTTGTATGATGATGAATCTTTGATGATGATCTATGGAAATGATGATGAGTGTTTCTTCTATGAGTTGTTGAAGACATCCCATTGAATGTATGCCTGAGTCAAGAGATTGTGATAATACCATGCTATACCTTGTTCCATGAGAAGCTGAGAAGACATTTAATGCTAGGGATTTTGGATGTAACTCTCACAGCCAGACACCCAGTGTGTTCCCAGCGACACCGCCCACGTCACGACAGCGCGGCTTAGCTCTCCAGTTGGAGCACTAACATGACTTAATGTCTTAATGACATCAGTACCTGGGATAGCAATAGGAAATCAAGTTAGGAGCACAGGTAGTTAATATGATCACAATGCTCATGGATAATCATATCTGAGGATAACATGTTACAGAACCAAAATTACCTTGTGTGATCTCAAAACTAGGTGTCTCCCTCAGGATGCCTCCATCACCAAGCACATCAGCTTTTTCAGTAGACAGACCACAACCACCCACCATGTTTTTGTATTTCATCATCAAGGCGTCTAGGTCGAAGGGGGCGTCCACATCATGCATGGACGAGCTGGAAGCGGCTGGGTCCACCCCCTCGCCAGCCTGTGGCTCACCTGAGACATAACAGACAATTACTGTACATATCAAAAGTAGCATGAATCCTGTCCCCTATGAAAGAGGCATGCCTTACCTATGGACTCCTCATATGCATTCCCAAGTGCCCAACATCTTGCTACAAGTGGTATCTCCCACGAACAGTCCGGAACAATGCACTTCCACCAATGAGGATAGTGTCAGCACCTAGGATAGACTTGGCAGGCGGGGTAGGCACTAGAAGGGCTCTCCCCTCTCTCTTCAAGAAAGTGCATGCCTCCTTCATGAAGGAGGCCTGTCTCCTCAGCTCACATAACACATGCTCCACTTCCTTAATCGAAGCCTGCACATAATGAAAAACAACTAGCCATCAGAACTTTCAAGCAGGTGTAAGTGGTTTGAACACCTGTCAGTGGTCTCTGCGCAGTGCCCTAAGGTCTAAGCACCAGTGAGTGGTCTAAGCACTTGAAAGTGGTCTAAGCACTTGCAAATGATGCAACCACTTGCAAGTGGCTCTTCCAAGTGTTCTAAGCACCTGTTAAAGGTCTTAGAAATTGTATGTGCTTTGTGCTTTTGCTAGTGTTTTAAGCACTTACAAGTGGTATGAGCACTTGAAGTAGTCTTGAACTTTGCTAGTGGCCTAGGCACTTGCAAGTGGTATGAACACTTGCAAGTGGTCTTAGAACTTGCAAAAGGCATGAACACTTACAAGTGGCCTTAGCACTTGCAAGTGGTATGACACTTGCAACAAGTGGTCTTAGCACCTTCAAGTGGTCTAAGCACTTACAAGTGGTATGAGCACTTGAAAGCACTATGAACACTTGCAAGTGGTCTTGAACTTCGCTAGTGGCCTAGGCACTTGCAAATGGTATGAACACTTGCAAGTGGTCTTAGAACTTGCAAAAGGCATAAACACTTACAAGTGGCCTTAGCACTTGCAAGTGTTATGACCACTTGCAAAAGATATGACCACTTGCAAGTGGTCTTAGCACCTTCAAGTGGTCTAAGCACTTGTTAAACTTCTAAGAATTTCTATGCACTTGCTAGTGATGTAAGCACTTATAGTGGTATAACACTTGCAAAAGGTCACAGCACTTGCAAGTGGTCTCAATACTTATGAGTGGTCTATGAACTTGATGACCTCTAAGCACTTGCAAGTGATGCAAGTGAAACAAGCACTTGCAAGTGGTGTAAATGCTACACCACTTTCAAGTGCTTAAATCACTTGCAAGTGCATATATCACTTGCAAGTGCTTGGACCACTACCTAAAGGATAGAAAAATGCTTGAGTTTTCAAAAGTACCTGCCTAGTGGACACCTCCTCCTTCATCTCTGCAGCAGACGTCACAGCACCAGAAGCCATTGAGACCACCCTCTCCAGCACTCCTATCTCAGCTTCCTTCTTCAGAATGAGAGCTTCATTTTCTAGGGGAGATGCTTTTAATATCTCCATGTCTGCTCTAAGTCTCTCCATCTCTGCTATAATCAGGGCATAGGCCGAATAGGTGCCTTTGTTGCATAGCCACAAATCCCTCTTCTCTGCTAAGACCAATTTAGCACAACCAACCTTTGCTTCAGCAATATGGGCCTACCCATCAAGATCTACAGCAATTCTACCTAACCATTCTATGTATAGGGGTTGGGATGCAACCTCAGTCGGTTTTGCAGGGTGATTAAACAGGGTGATTAGAACTGGTGAGTGTGGAGGACACACACAGAGAGACAGGTGGGCAGTGACTTTGAAGGCAGAGGGAGCCTGTGAAGTGAGGAGCAGATAAGCTGTAGGTGACAGGCTCTGTTTGTCCATATAAGACAGAAACACCGTAATCGGACATGAACTTCCTCACTTTGCGATTCAAACCTCCCCGTTGAGCCTTCACATTCTCCAAGACCATACCACCCACCACAGCCCATGCAATCTTCTGACTTTCGGGTTGAGCTTTAGCAGCTGCACAATTCTCAAAGGCAAACCCCCTAGCAAACTTTGTCATTAGTTTCCCATTAGAGGGGGCGGCCTGAAGACGGCAAGCGTCGTATAGGTGATCTTGCACCATATGCAGGAAGACCTTTGTCTTCTTCTTTTCGGGAACTTTGAAGACAGTCAGCCACTCCTCGGGTTGCAAATCCTCGACAGTAAGGTCTTTGGGCAGCTTGCCCTCCATGCTCAAGCCGTACTCAGCATCATGCAACTCAGCTGCTGCTACTGCTGAGTAGCAAAAACAGGAGAGCTTTACGTACTCAGATGACGCTGTCAATAAGAGAACAAGCAAACGTTAGTTCTCAAGGGGAGCATGCATTGAGACAGGGAAACAATGTGCAAACAAAAGCCAATGGAGGAGATGTGTAAGAAGAATATGTGCATGCAGTAGACATGAAAGAGGAGCACAATACCTTTCCAAGTGGACTTTCTTATTGGGGGGCCACATGTTGTATGGGAAGCTTCACCTTGCTCTAGCATTGGTGAAGGGGTCTGCACGACCGAGTCAGCATCCACAAAGGGTCTCTTGTACCTCCTAGGGAGGGGGGTTTCTTCTTGGGGGTGGGATCACTCATCTCTACGCATACGACTGTGAAACGGTGAAACCGTGAGTGATGCGCGGAGGGATGAATGGGCAGGAAGCTCACTTGGTGAGAGGGAATGCAGGAACGAAACAAAGGGAGAAGAGGAGTAGAGGGAGAAGGGGGGTGCGCGCGACATGCCAAATCAATGCATGCTTAAAAGAGGGTGGCCCGTTTCCTTTTCAAGATGGCCCACTATTTTCTATATTAAGAGAAGGGCACCAAATCATTGCATGCTTTGAAGAGGGGGGCCCAATTAATTTTATGATGGCCCACTATTTTCCATATTACTAATTTTAAAAACACTAAACTTCCCTCCTTTTAGGGGCTATTGGTGGTACCACCAAAAGGTGAAAAAAGTGGTACCACCTATACATGCTTTCACCCTTACACAAAGTATCTAGTTATGGAGTCTCGTGTGCAAGGAACTAGGGGCATTCTACATATTGAGATTCACTACATTTTATGTGCATGATATCCTTATCCTATTCTTCCTAGATCACCATTAAGGCTCCTTGTCAAAGCATGTGGGTGGGGAAAACAATGCCATCTATTTGTAACCTCATTTTTTAGTACTCCCTTGCATCAAGTTTCTTTGTCTTAAGATCAAGTTTCACAAATTATATTTTTTACTTTTTTCCATTCACTTTAGTTCACCAAGAAATGCTCAAAGATGTTATTTATGCACTTTGGTAAAACTCTCTCAATTTAACCACTTATCCACATCTCAAGGTGAGTGACCAACTTCCAAAACACATGTTTCCAAACTTATCAGTCTTAGATCTCTATTTAACATACCAAACTTCTTAAAAGTATACATAAATGATATCTGAAACAAAGAACATTCAAAACCACGGGGGCTTCACGGCCTCTAAACGTTTTTATGTATCACGTGCATTGAAGGGGTATTTAAAAAACCCCTTACACTTACATACTTTTATGAATAAAATGACCTCTTTTTCTTCATAAACTTGTGTTTTTTTTTTCAAAATTGGTTTTAAAAACCCTTCCTGTAAGTGTATTTCTATAATGTTTTTGAATTAATATACCCCCCTCTTGATGAACTACGTGCTACACTTGCATATTTTTAGACACCTCAAGTTTTAAACCCATGTAAACAAAACACATGAATAGAGAAGTTTGTAGCTTGTGGCTCTTTTTCTTTCTCTTGACTAGGAATAAAGTGCACCAGCTTAGGCAATTTACTTGGTACTACTAAGTGTCCTTTTCCTTTCCTATCCATTACTAACTCCACATATATTATTTTTTGACATTTTTTTTCATAGGACAAAAAAACCTTGTAGCTTTCGTTTTTCAAAATGAAAAACCTAGTACCAAAAATAACATGTTGAAACTTTGTTGGTATTTTTATTTCATTATTACCTCAAATAAGTATGTTTTTCAAGCTCCGTGGCTTTTCCCTTGTTTTTTTACACAAGAACTATCATGAGATTAATTTATTACTTTCTTTATTAGATCTCATAAGTTCATGTAATAAGCTTTGTGGACATTCTTCTTGAGAATTCAATTCCTTATAAAAGTTTCTCAATACCTATGTGGAATTAATAATTAGTTGGATGGCGATCTCACTATTTTCTTTGTTTCATATACCATCCTTACGCCTCATAGATTGAATGTAACAATAATGGGTTCAAGATTCCTTAATATCTTGCAATGTTTTCTTATCTCAATCATTAAAACTTTTTATAATGCAATATCAAAGGTAATTCCTTATCCATTATAATTTCTTTTCCTTTATAATTAGTTTTCAAATGCACTTCTATTTTCATTCTCTTCCCATCTAGCCTCGTAACATTGAGATAAAGTTATAAAAATAATTCAAAGTTTCATGATCCATATAAACTCAAACATAATAACAACACATGTAATGCTTATAAACCTTCAAAACGTAGTATAACTTACAACCATGACTCATAAGTCAAGTGACACTTTGCTCGAGACTACAAGTAGACCACGGGTCATGAGGAAACAAGCAAAAAAGCCCTTTTTGTTCATATTTTTGAGATGAAATGATTTTATTTTTGCAAAGGCTATCAATTCCTCTCATGACCAGACCATTAACAATGACGAAATAGGCCAAAAAATCCATTTTGGTTCATTTGAGACAAAATGTTTTTTTATTGCAAAGTCTATCAATTCGTTTAAAAGATAGAGGAAACCCAACATACATCTTTGTGATTAGTTGTTTCCTATTTTACACAGAGAAAGGCTTGATGATTTTGACCATAATCTACTACCTATATAGGACAAAGGATGGCCTAACATAAACCTCTATATAGGACAAAGGATGGCCTAACATAAACCTCTATATGATTATTTTTTCCCTATTTTACAAAGAGAAAGGCATGATGAGTTTGATCATAAAGTATTACCATGTGTACATTCGTAAGACAATGGAATTCTTTGTTACTTGGGGGGAATGGATGGATGATCCCTACTAAATTCGAGATTGGACTTGCCATTTAGTCCTTTACTGAATCCATTCTTAAGATAGTCACTAAAAATAGTTTCTTTGTATGTAGTTGGCCTTTCATCACTCACAAACTTGTCTAAAACTTTTCATGCTCACTTGGACCATAGAAACAAGAAATGGACATTCTTGGCTTCTTTAGGTTTGTGACAACTCGATGTTCGACACTCTTATAGTGTCCATTTGTTAATATCTATGAAAGAAGATAAGTATAAGAACATCATTACACAACAAATGTCTTGTTGTGTTAAAGTGGTTGTAATACATGCAATAAAATGCCATTCACCCACGTACAATATGTCTACAAAATCTTCTTTAAGTGGCTTTTAATCCTTCTTGCATAGCATGCATCAAAACGTACCTCAATTTGGTCTCCCAAAAAGACAACAAATGAATTTCATATACGATTTACATCGACGCTTTTTTAACTTGCAATCCTGGCACTTTATCTTGCATCAAGATTGTGAGTGATCCAAAATCGGAATGGGAACTCAACCCAAGTGTAAGCTCTGGCTTTGGACAAGCAGGGTAGTAATTGCATCCCACCAACAAGGGGGTACAAGAAGCCATAATAAGGGAACCTTCAAGACTCTTATATTGATCCTTGAAAAATTAAGCTATCAAAATGGAATAGATGAAATGCTAAAGATGTAACAATATATATTGGAAGGGAGGATCTTTTTCTGTGTTCGAAAACTCACCTTAGAAAGTCTGGTAGCAGCTTGACATCCATGGTAGGGGAAGGTTTGAATCCTAAGGTGTCCTTCCATTCATCTCCTTGTGAGGATGATTCAAGAACTTGAACGTATAACATGATATAAGAACACCAAGAGGATACAAGCCATAATCAAGTAAACCTTCAAGACTCTTGTATTGATCCTTGAAAATTCATTCACGTGTATTACAATGAAAAATTAAGATGGAAGAGATGAAATGCTATAAAGATGTGTTAGTTGGAAGTTGTAACAATATTGGAAGGGAGGGAGGTTTGATGTACAATGCACAAAGGCAAGATCATAATCATCACCATTGTCACCATCCTCTCATCAACATTGCATTGGCAAATGTGAGCACAATGTGTAAAGTATAGCCTAAGGGAGAAGGCATTGTATATCATCATTGATTGCCTCCATAAACATGTAGTTTGCATGTGGCTCCTTGGCTGATGAAAGAGCTTGAGAGCTAGTATGTGCCTTGGCTTGGGTGCGAACCATGCCACCCTACTGTGCTTTTATGGTGTGGTGTTCACACCATGGTTGTTAAAACATGAGTACCAAAAATGCATGGCTATGGTGAAGATGCCATAATCCTACACTAATCATAGTTACTAGGTGTTTAAACTAAGGTGGGGGAGCCTAATCAACCACCATTTTGTTTTTAAAATTCGCCTTATGAAAATACTATTTTTCTAAAAAGAAAAAAATCAAAATCTCCATCTATCTTCCAGAATTCCAAAAATTCTCCCATGACAGGATTGTTGTTTTTGGAGGAATTCTAATTGGTGACAATGACCTTTCTTTAAATTGTGATCATGCATTCTTTGTACTCTTACGTGCAAGCTTCTCGACATTGCTTTTGCAGGGACTAATAAAGGACATGACACTATTAATAATGGTGTGCATACAAACTAGTCAGGAAAATACCCTCTTGACACTTCCATGAGCACAAATTGATGCACACAAATCCTCAAACGCATCATAGTATATGTGTGTTTGTTTGTGTGTGTACATACACACATGCACGTGCACACACACACACATATATGTATGTATGTATGTACATACATACATACACACACTTGTATATAGTATATATATGTATATATGTATGTACATATATACGTATATGTATATATGTAGGTATGTAGGTATATATGTGTGTGTGTGTGTGTGTGTATGTATATTTATATATATACATAGGAGTACATATATATATATACACTACATACATGCATACATATATGTAGGTATGTATGTATATATGTATTTTATATAAATTTATACATATATATACACTACAAACATACATACATATATACATATGCACACACACACACCAACACGAAGACGAGACACACACACCCACATCTATATTTATGTATATGTGTAATGTGTATGTATGTATATATTTACATATATACACTACATACATGCATACATATATGTAGGTATGTATGTATATAATATGTATTTTATATAAATTTATACATATATATACACTACAAACATACATACATATATACATATGCACACACACACACACACGAACATGAAGACGAGACACACACACCCACATCTATATTTATGTATATGTGTAATGTTTATGTATGTATATGTTTACATATATACATATATAATACACATACACACACACACACACACACACATACATATAGACATGTCTATATGTATGTATGTATATACATATACATATAGACATATATATGTGTGTGTGTGTGTGTGTGTGTGTGTGTGTGTGTGTGTGAGAGAGAGAGAGAGAGAGAGAGAGAGAGAGAGAGAGAGAGAGTCAATTTAGGGGGCAAAGAGTGTTTTTTTTACATCGTTCCTTTGAAAAAATAGAGGAAAACTAACATAAACCTCTATGTGTTTTTTTTAAAACTATCTTACATAGAGAGTCTTCATGCTTTTGGCAATGTTTTTTTAACATTATTCCTTTCAAAATATAGAGGAAAACAACATACATCTTTGTGATTATTTGTTTCCTATTTTACACAGAGAAAGGCTTGATGATTTCGACCATAATCTACTACCTATATAGGACAAAAGATGGGCTAACATAAAACTCTATATGATTATTTTTTCCTTATTTTACAAAGAGAAAGGCATGATGAGTTTGATCATAAAGTACTACCATCATGTGTACAATATTCATAAGAAAATGGAATTCTTTGTTACTTAGGGGGAATGGATTGATAATCCCTACTAAATTCGAGATTGGACTTGCCATTTAGTCCTTTACTTAATCCATTCTTAAGATAGTTATTAAAAATAGTTTCTTTGTATATAGTTGGACTTTCATCACTCACAAACTTGTCTAACGGTCCCACCTTTTCATTCTCACTTGGACCATACAAGCAAGCAATGGATATTCCTGGCTTCTTTAGGTTTGTGACAACTCGATGTTCGACACTCTTATAGTGTCCATTTGTTAATATTTGTAAAAGAAGATAAGTATAAGAACATCATTACATCACAAATGTCTTGTTGTGTTAAAGTGGTTGTAATACATGCAATAGAATGCCATTCACCCACGTACAATATGTCTACAAAATCTTATTTAAGTGGCTTTTAATGCTTATTGCATGGCATGCATCAAAACGTACCTCAATTTGGTCCCCCAAAAAGACAACAAATGAATTTGATATACGATTCACATTGACCCATTCATCTCCTTTTCTAACTTGCAATCCTAGCACTTCATCTCGCATCAAGATTGTGAGTGATCCAAAATCCGAATGGGAACTCAACCCAAGTGTAAGCTCTGGCTTTGGACAAGCAGGGTAGTAATTGCATCCCATGGTTTGTCGATAAATATGCTTATAAAAGGCCTTGGCCTCCAATGCCAAACTTGCAAAAATTGCTCCACATAGGATGTGTGCAATGGTAGCCATTTGTTTATGAAGTGATGATACCTATGCAGCAAAGAGAATCATGCTAGAAGCTATATGTAGGTCAACTAGGTGACTCCTTAATTTTAGCCACCATCACCTTTTAGGTGAGTCATGTGAGAGATCTTGAGGGAGTTAGAGTGATTCTACACCTTTAGATGCCTCCTCCTCTCATGAATCTTTATAAATAGGCACTTCTACAACACATTAATGAGCTCTGTGGAGGGAGTAGAGTGCATACTTTGTGTACTTGCTTAGTGCTTAATATACTAGGTGGTCCTTTGTGGTGCATGCTCTCTACTTTGCATGGGATTGTGTCCATCTTACATTGATTTCATGTGTATGCGTATGTGGTGACTCTTGATCACATTCCATTGCTCTTGAGTCTCATTCATTTAAACTTATGTAGCTTGGTTACGTTGTGAGAGGCATTTGTGTGATGGATACATATGAGACATGGATAAACCCAAAGGAAGAGAAGGCAAAGTGTAGAGAGTGGATGTGGTTTTGATAGGTCATGGAATGAAACATGGGAAAAGGATAGGGGATGATATATGGAACCATGTGGAGTGGATAAGGATGACATAATGATGATGTGGTGCATCATATTGTTGAATAGTCAGGTGTTTCTCAATTGCAGTTAACATGGAAATCAAAGTGGCAGGAGAATAGTGGTTAGCCGACAACAAAATGCTTCTTACACCCAAAAAGAGAGAAAGTTATTAGCCATTAGTTCATATGCAAGTTTTTCTATAAATTTCATTTAGGAGGCAGTAGAGAAGCGATTAGGGGAGTTCTTTGGGAAGAGTTCAAGTTAGAGTTGCATTGTTTTGGCGAGAATTGTAGAGGCAATAAAGAGGTCATTTGGAAGAATACATGGGAGCGTAAATAAGCTAGCAGTTAGAGAAGATTTGGGTCAATCCAGAGTAGAGGGTTTACAAGGGAGCAAACGATCATCGAGGATGTGGAGATCCCCTAGGATCTCTGTGAAGGGAACTTTGTTGGAACTTGGATTCATCCGTAACTTGGCTCAACTCTTCCTCTGAGTTTGAAGATGAAGGTCCCCAAAGAAGACTCCACATTACATCATTAAGGCTTGATGTTGTGGGAATGAAGATAAAGCTGTGAAGATTGTTCTTCTTGCTGGGTTCGAGTTGTGAAGGTTCCCCTCTTTTTATGTTTTTGTTTTCCTTTTTGAGCCCATGTCTTAGGGATGTTGATACTTGTCTTGTTTTAAAAGTTTCGAGATACCAAACAGTTTGGCTTGAGTCTACTGTG
Source organism: Cibotium barometz (assembly GCF_041138505.1). NCBI lineage: Eukaryota > Viridiplantae > Streptophyta > Polypodiopsida > Cyatheales > Cibotiaceae > Cibotium > Cibotium barometz. Next base: position 14,527,284 of record NC_141078.1, read on the forward strand.
TATGGGATGATAAATAATTTTGATGTGATGCCTGATTTGGTCTAGGTATGTTGTCTTTGGTACAATTTGTTGAGATAAATTGAGGATGAAGCTTTGAGGTATGGGAGTCAAGGTTGAGTTAAACTAGAAATGGGATTTTAAAGAGATGTGGTTTTGGTTGAGATTGTTGAGGAGAGCCCATCTGTGTGTGAAGATGTGAAGATTTCTATGTTAGGTTTGAGACAAATAGAGCCAATTAGGAGATATAAAGGCATTCATGATCAGCTAAGCATTGGGTCAAAGTAGCCTAAGAAGCATTAAGGATAGATTTCACTGAACTGTTTTGGTAGGGATCTCATTTGCGTCAAAGTTGATACTCAAAGGATTGTGAAGTAGCTCAAAGATTGTCAATATGTGAGTTGTTAGGTTGGGTTCCCATGAAGTTTGAGGTGAGTGAGCGTTTATGGACTTTAGAGGCCAGTGAGGTGCAATAGTCTAGATAAGCCTATTCAAAGGGACAAGAGCAATTAGTTTAGGCCTGTTTTGTTCAGCAAAGGATCAAAGGGAATCATTTAGGTTGTTAGGTGCCCTAGAGTTGAGGATTTGGGAGCACCCCAATTCTGATATCTGTACATCTTTTCCTTGTGTGGTATCTGGTGGTGCATGTCTGGTGGTGCAGTAGAGACCATCACCCAGTACCTTCACAACATGATTAGTACATTGATGATAGCTTAAGGTAATGTTAATCACTCATAATTGATTGTCCTACACACACACACACACACACACACACTTTAGCTCAGCTTATGTTGAAACAAGAGATCACCATATTGTTCCTTAGCTAGCAATGTCCATGACTAACACACACACACACGTACACATGTATATCCATATATGTGTGTGTGTGTGTGCATACATACATATATACATATACACACATATAAATATGTGTGTATTTTTGTGTGTGTATACATACATACATACATACATACATACATACATATATATATATATATATATATATACATATATCTTTATATACATACATATACATATATATGTGTGTGTGTGTGTGTGTGTGTGTATAATAGAGAGAGAGAGAGCTCGAGGGGGTCACTCACAAAAAATGTGAATATCACGTGCGTTCAACATAAGCATAATTTTAATTTATGAAACTTACAGAAATATATTTACATAAGAGTATGATTTAAAATTTTTTCAAAAAAATTTACAGATTCATAAAGAAAAGGGGATATTATATAGTTAAAAAAGTTCACAAATAAGGGATTTAAAATATAGGCCTTGAATGCACGCGATAGGGATATTTTACATATAGTGACCCCCCCAGAGAGAGAGAGAGAGAGAGAGGAACCCCATCCTGACAAGAAATTGGTTACGATCCTATTCCATCGTCAGAAAAAGGCTATTCTCACCAATTGTTCCCAGTTCACTTCGTGAGGTTACTTCCCTACCATTTTCTCATTCTTTAGCATGGATTATGATAAGATAAACTTCCTTTGATTTTTTGTTACTAGAGAGAGAGAGAGAGAGAGAGAGAGAGAGAGAGAGAGAACTCATAAGGAGTCATCAAAGAAGGAGGGGGGGATCCATAAAGAGGGAGAATGAGAAGAATCATGGCAAATCTCTAGAAGAGGATGTAAATCCTGGGTAGCCTAACAGCATGATGTCTATTGTGTATTTTTCTCACATCGTGTCCTCTTCCACTCCTCACAAAATTTAAAGGATATGGGGCTTTCCATTTTCGTTAACTTTCTTGCTTTTTTGGATTTAGTTCTCTATAAATCCAAGGAGCTTATAAGAAATCAAAATATGAGTAGGCACCTTGCTATGATTGAATCAAATAAATAACTTTTAATGTCCGTGATTTGTAGGCTACAATGCCCAAAAATGGGGCATTTCTCTTTCAACCTTGATGCCCTTTTAAAAAAAATTCAAACCTTCCCATTTCAACCTTACATCTCTCCAATCAAAACATTTTAACATACAAATTTAAGCATCCAAGAGACTCATAATACTATAATAAATCACCACTTATTATTACGAGACTCCCAAGGTATTAAATTTTTAGACATATCCATTTTAGCGCTAGGTGATTGGCTAGTGACCACTCTCAAACCCCTGACTGCTAATCTCTAACGCCTATACTTAAGCCATAAGCCCTAGTATTATAAAAAAATACAATTTTTTATATAAAATTAAGAGAGCTTTTAAACCCTTCCAATAATGCTACATGAGAAAAAACTATTTGGTCTTCTCTTTTAAGTCTAATTTGCAATTTACAAAAACCTTCTCTTTTTATTGTTCAAGTTTGATTTTCAAAAAATTTCAGCACCTACATTAATTAAGCTTGGATTTTTTCAACTCATACGATGAACATGATTTTTTTCCCCTTTTTTTTTTGGGTATTGTGAGGTTATTGCCACATGAGAAAAAACTGTTTGGTCTTCTCTTCTAAGTTTAATTTGCAATTTACAAAAACCTTCTCTTTCTATTCTTCAAGATCAATTTTCGAAAAATTGTAACAGCTACATTAATTAAGCTTGGATTTTTCCAAGTCATGAGATGATTTCCTTGTACGAGTGTTTTCCTTGTACGCGAAAGAAGCGCGCAGAGAGTGGGCTCCTGCATGCTAGAACGACACGCGAGCGAATCGATCCATGAACGCCTTGGCTGCATTTTTCTTTATGCACATGCAGAATTGCGCAACCAATTGCTACACGCCTCTCGCATACGCAACCGATTGCTTTGTCTTCGTGCTTTAATTTCTATCCCTTTCTTGATCTTAATTGACTTCAGGTTGCTTGCACTTCAAGTATACCTTATTAGCTGGCCGAGTCAAGTGGGTTAGATCAAAGCTTTGACAACACTCCATAAATGACAAGCCGAATGCTTTAACTAGGCCTTTTGGTGTGTATCCTTGCTAGGAAAAAGCACTCAATCCACCATAAAAGGTGGGCACAAGGCCACATGCTTTTCATCTTGTAAGGACTTGTGATGTAGGTAGATTATTCAACAAGTGAAGAGAGTAATGTTGTTTACAAAATGACAGAAGTGAGAGGTTAATGGAGTTGGTATTACAATATGACAATGAGAGGTCGTGTTTTTTTTCACCTTGTAAGGACTTTAGTGTGGATATATTTTTTAAGAATAGGAATAGTTTAGGAGTTATCCACCATGTTACATTATGATAATAAGATACGCATGGGCATCGAATCAAATCATGTGTGGCATCAAATCAAATCACGTGTTGCATTTTTACATACGCATGCTAAGATTTATATCATTTTTCTACAAGTCCATCATATTCAAGGATGTCAAACTAGATGCTGTCTAACATACACATGCTAAAATTTGCATCATTTTTCTACAAGTCCATCATATTCAAGGATATCAAACTAGATGCTATCTAACAAAAATCTCCACAAAAGGACAAATGGGAGTGGTAAAAGTAACTTGGTATAATAATACAAACTTGGCTTCTTAGAGACAAGTACTCCACTCTAGATGCAATAATATGCAGGCCTTGCAACTAGCACGTGTCCAACAACCAAATATAATAATATAAAGGCTTGTTAGAGAGACAAGTATTCCACTCTGGATGTAATAATATGCAGGCATTGCAACTAGCACATGTCCAACAAGTAAGGCTTGTAGATTCTATGGTTGAGTAGCCCCTTCATTTTTTAATCACAACTTAATCTTTGTAGAAAAAATATGTTAGAGCAATCCAAGAAAAAATGGATAACTTATAGAAGGAATACAAAAAATGGAACTCTATTTATATGTATGAAAAATGTTATGAAATGACAATAAACTATTTAATTTTTCTATTTGTATGTATGAAAAATGTTATGAAATGACAATAAACTATTTAGTTTTTCTAGAATATGCCATGTTGAAAAATAAGTTACATACTCTAAGTGACTAGTGCAAACAAACTATTTATTTTATAATACATGGAAAGGACTTAGCCTTAAAAACTTAATCCATCATGCCACCAACAGAGAGATATAGAAATCTACGAGATATTTTCAAAAATATTTATGATTACATTATTTGAAACTCCAAAACTTTTTAAATGTTTTAGAAAAATTTTGTAGTAGTAATGACAAAGAACTAGAAAAACTTTGTTCATTATCTTCAAAACACAAGAAAATATACTACAATATTTTCTTAGACACACGATTATTTAAAAAGCATTTGTGAATATTCCAAATGGAAGGAATATGGACATGAACACTACTAAGGAAGCCTTAATAATAGAGTTCAATATCATTCATCTATGTTTCCATACATGCTAACCACATAAGATTAAATAAAGTCATGAGAACTAAGTAAATATGACATTTAAAAAATTGTAATTTAAATGAAAAAAAATACACAATAATACTAATTTAAAAGACAATGGATCCTGATTGAAACCTAAAGAAAAACATAAGGGAATTGAAATGCATCAAAAGACAACGAGGTGATATTATTTCTTTGTTGAATTTTCTTGTCCCTGTATTTCATTCATTTTCGAGATGCTAACCATGAAAGCTCAAACATAAGACTATAAAGATTGAAAGTGTAAAGGCCAAAGTCTAGAACCAAGACCCTAGATTTATCATCCTTGATGGAAAATTCAGGATAGCTTTACCTAAATTGAGACTCTTCTTTACACAAAGTATCTAGTTACGGAGTCTCGTGTGCAAGGAACTAGGGACTCTTAAAGATCATCTTAAAGAGAAATCTTAAAGAAACTAGGGACTTTTAACGAGAAGTCTTAAAGAAACTAGGGACTCTTAAAGAGCACTCTTAAAAAGAATCTTGAGTTTTTTAATTCTCTTTGCTACTACTCCATGATCAAAGTGATATCTCTCTTTCAAAATTTCTTTGAAATTATTACAAACCTATGGTTTAAAGATGCCTTTGGTTTAATAACATGAGACAATGGGTTGACATGGTAGTCTCTTGGGGGTTTTACAAATTAAAATACTAAATATTTTGAGGAACTTCTTCTATAATTTTAGAGATAGGAATCCTACCCTTATTTTACTAAATGTATTTTTTTTCTAGTTTAAGTTTTTGTACATTTTCTCTCCATGTACATCTTTTCGTAAGTCCATGAAATATTATTTCCCTTTGTTGATCTTTTATGGTATTTTACATATTTCAATGACCATATCCCTAGCCCCAACCCCTCCTCCCCCTCCCCCTTTCTCACCCCATGAGGATAGTTATAAGGTGATCCAATGACATATGTAACTTTCTTAGATTCATAAAAGAATCATAATATCTTAGTAAAAAATTGGTACACTATTCACTCTCTTCAAAGAAGGAGAATGTGAGATCCCTGTCCCCACCGTGCAACGGATTCGGGGTGCTGGCAGCGGAAGTAGCACATCTTGCGCGGGGCAGAGGTCTCACACTCCGGGGCTCGCCCACGGATATCCGGACAAGAGACTAATCCGTCGGTTTATCCAAAACCAAACCCGGAAAAACTTTCTTTACTCGGAAAGCACGGGCGATTCCACCAGGATAACTTTTACTCTAACATAATCAAGACCATTTCTGATCAAGCTGACCCGACTGCATCTATAAAGATACTTGGTCAGATCAAGGAAGAAACTTGCACTTGGATCATTGGGATCAACGCTTTTTTCCCCATCAAGAGGCACAGCCGTTGATTCCTATCCATAGAACAATTACTATCTGGGATTTACTTTATCTATCGTAGTAACAGAAATTGAGTCTCGATTTACGGATCCATCAGTCCAACCTAACCCTATCCAGTCCCATGGGTAACTTCCCAACCATTGTAGTGATGGGATCCAATTAGGAATTTGGTTAGGTTTTGTCCCGGGTACCAAGGAAAAGAGTTCCAAGGCCCCCTACCCGGAAATATATACAAACATAAAACTAGTCACACCACTTTACACACCCAATATGAAATTGCCTTTTTCTCAGCATCAGCTAACTTTAAAACAATCCTTTAATAAAACCATAGTATCACTGATCACAATCTTCCAAAATTATCCGGTTGATTCTTAATTTTCCATCATTCCTTCATCAGAGTATCTATGGCATCATTGGCAACCAGAACGCTCACCACCTGTCCACTCAGGGGCCTTTTCAATAGTTCCTAGCCCATAATACTCGGCAATATAATCACTTATAAAAATCAAGATGGACTCTCGTTGAAGATCAGCAAGATCAACCAACAGATCCATATAAAGAGCCATGGACTCATCCATTGAAGACCAGCAAGGTCAATCAACCAGATCCATGCCCGATTTCAGAAAACAACTCTTACTCCTTGTTCCAATATCTTCCTCGACACACGTGTGGGTATCCTGGGCGACGCAGAGCCCAAGCACCGTATGGTCAGTACCCTCTAGGATCCTTCGCAGGTTACCTAGCGCTTCACTCATAGGCCGCTTCCTTGGTCCCTCATCCACCGTACCGGAAGCTCACCATTTTAATCGAACCGAGGCTGGTCAAGACCTCGGTCGACCTTGCTACGCGAGACGTCATCCATTGACTCTCCGTCAGCAGTTGCAACTTTATCAGTTAGGTCTCCATGACCTTAATCCATAAGACGGTCAAAATGCTTTCCCAGCATTCTTGACATAAAACAGTCATTTACAAACAGTCACAAAATAGAGTTTCTATATCGAACTCCGTCTTTCCACATTATCCCTCCTCAATCCACATTACTTATTCCACATTCCTTTCATATGTACTCATTCTTATCCATTCATTCATATTAATGACACATTATTTCCCATACACATTCACATTCATTATTCTTAATACACATCCATGCATACATCCATTTTCACATCCTTATTCATACATCCACATCCACATACACATCCACATACATACATCCACATCCTCATTCGTGCATCCACATCTACATGCACATTCATACATCCTCATCCATACATCCACATCTACATCTACATGCACATTCACATCCATACATCCACATCTATATGCATACATCCACATCTACATGTATACATCCACATCCATATCTACATCCATTCCTCCACATCCACATTCATATCCACACATCCTCATTCATACATCCATTTCCACATTCCCATTCATATAGCCCCATACGCCTTCACATCTATTCTTTTACATTACATCCATTCTCGCCCTATCACAACCTATATTCATCTTATCTCATCACATACACTTCTTATCTCATCCCATACACATCTTAACTCATCTTATCACATCCTAACTCATCTCATATGCATCTTATCTCATCTTATCACATCTCATACACCTCTTATCACATCCTAACTCATCTTATCACATCCTAACTCATCTCATATACATCTTATCCTATCACATACACTTCTTACCTCATCCCATACACATCTTAACTCATCTTATCACATCCTAATTCATCTCATATACATCTTATCCCATCACATACACTTCTTACCTCATCTCATACACATCTTAACTCATCTTATCACATCCTAATTCATCTCATATACATCTTATCTCATCTTATCACATCTCATACACCTCTTATCACATCTCATACACCTTTTATCACATCCTTAGTCATCTTATCACATCCTAACTCATCTCATATACATCTTATCTCATCTTATCACATCCTAACTCATCCCATAAGTATCTTATCACTTCTCATCACATCTCTTATCACATCTCATACACCTCTTATCTTTTTATAGAATACAAGGAAATTCTTATATTTGATATAAGATTTCTTTACGCATCTAATTATGCATAAATTCCATTTAAGGAGACTAACACTTTTAAAATAAAAATCAATCTTTTATGCATAAATTCATTTTAGTAGTTATTACACTTTTAGAATAAAAGAATTTCTCTTATGCATCTAATTTATGCATAAAATCCATTTATGATGAAAATCACACTTTTAGTATAAAAATATCTTTTATGCATACCTCTATGCATGAAATCCAATTATGATAAAAGTAACATTTTTACAATATAATAATCATCTTTTATGCATACCTCTATGCAAGAATTTCAAATGTGATAAAAGTAACACTTTTACAATAAAATAATTATTTTTTTGGTGATATTTTTATAATAAAATAATAATTTATTATTTTTCACCTCTATGCACGAAATTCAATATGATAAAAGTAACATTTTTATAATAAAATAATTATTTTTTTTCTTTACAATTTTAAAATAAAATAATTATTTTTTTTTTCATACCTCTATGCATGAAATTCAATATGCTAAAAGTAACACTTTTAAAATAAAATATTAATCTTTTATGCATACCTCTATGCATGAAATGCAATTATGCTAAAAGTAACACTTTTACAATAAATAATCATCTTATATGCATACCTCTATGCATGAATTTCAATTATGCTAAAAGTAACACTTTTATAATAAAATATTCATCTTTTATGCATACCTCTATGTACGAAATTCAATTATACTAAAAGTAACACTTTTATAATAAAATATTCATCTTTTATGCATACCTCTATGCATGAAATTCAATTATGCTAAAAGTAACACTTTTACAATAAATAATCATCTTATATGCATATCTCTATGCATGAATTTCAATTATGCTAAAAGTAACACTTCTATAATAAAATATTCATCTTTTATGCATACCTCTATGCATGAAATTCAATTATACTAAAAGTAACACTTTTATAATAAAATATTCATCTTTTATGCATACCTCTATGCATGAAATTCAATTATACTAAAAGTAACACTTTTATAATAAAAATCTTTTATGCATACCTCTATGCATGAAATTCAATTATACTAAAAGTAACACTTTTATAATAAAATATTCATCTTTTAAGCATACCTCTATGCATGAAATTCAATTAAGCTAAAAGTAACACTTTTATAATAAAATATTCATCTTTAATGCATACCTCTATGCATGAAATTCAATTAAGTCAAAAGTAACACTTTTATAATAAAATAATAATAATAAAAACTGACATTAATTAATTAACCATTCACCTAGGATAGAGAATGGTTGGTTTTGTTAGAAAAGAGAGAGAAATACCTTTTTGTAATGAGGTATAACATTTTTAAAGAAAACATAAAGCATAAGAACCATAAAAACTATAAAATAAGTGAAAAGAAGAATCACCAACTTACTAATGACTTGAAAGCTTTCCTTTGGCTTGATGGTTTGAGGGTTCAACTCTTGTTTGGACAAGAGTGGCCAACCAATCTTTGAAAGAGGGAAATGTCAAAAACTAATGAATTATTAATAAATTCATAGTTGTTGGCTTGGGTGAAATAGAGTAACAATGCACTAAACACTATATTTTTTTAACAAGGGGGAGGGCTCCTATTTATAGGAAAAATTGAGCTCCTAACCAAACAAACTGATTCTAGAATTTTCCAAGTCAGTTTGGTCACTTTTTAACCATTTTTAGGTCAGTTAAGCTAACGTTTTGGAACTAGACTTGAATGAGGAGAGATGAAATATCTTAATTTTTTATGATAAAAACTCAATTTGCCCATGTGAAGTAGGCGCCTCATTGAATGCTCTCCCCCTTCCTTACATATGTGTCAAAATGGCATCATTATACTCAAAATATCTCATATTTTTAATACTGCTCATAGTTTCTTATTAATAAACCTTGTACATATTCAACTCTTCACCTTATGTGAGAATTGAAGGGACTCCCCTTCCTTACATATGTGTCAAAATGAAATCATTATACCCAAAATATCTCATATTTTTAATATTGCTCATAGTTTTTTACTAATAAACCTTGTACATTTTCAACTCTTCACCTTAGGTGAGCATTTACTCATTTTTGGGTATCTTCTTTTTACAAAATTGGATTTATCTCCTCCCCACACATGGATTGATCTTATTGGCTCATAGGAACCTTAATTGGACCATAATCCAAGAATTTCTGAAAATCTAGACCCTTAGGCTAAGGTCCTTTATACCCATTTCCAATTAATTCCAATTGCACATTGGAAAGTTCTTTCTGAATTTCTGTTTCAGGGGAATTCATTTTAATAAGATGAGATATTTTTCTATCCAAAAATATTCAAAATCTGAATATTCTCTCTCTAGAATATTTTCTCTCTCTATGCCAAAACAGGCAGAGACAAGATCTCTTATATTTCTGAAGAGGAAATTGATTACAGGGGAAGATACTAGACATCAAAAAGGGGTTGGGGGACGAATCTTACATTCTACCCCACTTAAAAAACGCGAGATGTCCTCATCTCGCAAACTTGGGATAATTTCGCAAGATGCACGAATATGAGACTGAGAGAAAATTTAATTAAGATTAACCACCAAGAAAAGTCTCAAGGAGAGCAAGACTCAAGACAAGAACAAAGATTTCAACTTTATTCATTCTTGGAACATATACAGTAAAGATAGAAGAACTCTTTACAATTCCATAAGCCCGTCCATCATATGGTCACAAAAGCAGCACACGTATAAGGTAACTCATCTATGGGAATAATTTGGCCGGTTATTGCAGCATCCACCTCAATGGTATGAGGTGATCTTAGAAAAGGACCTCTAAGAGGCAAGCCAAAAACGGGATAAAGGCATATCTTCTGGTGAGGAAGAAAGCAGGCTAGTAAGAAGACCCGCTCAGAAAATCCACCATGCCTTGATCTCATCATGCAGTAGTATCGGGGACCCAAACCCAAAGCTTCAATAACCATCACGCAGTAGTATCGGGGACCCAAACCCAAAGCTTCAATAACCATCGCCAAGCGGACATTGTTACGAAAGTGCTGCTGGCCCCACGGTGTTACCCTAGTTATGTCTTGATAGGTCCGCCATTTGGTATGAGCTACAGAAGTTCCCAAGTGAGGGAAAAGTGAGCGCTCATACAGTTCTATAAAATCCTTCTTCACAGACTCGCTTGTGTCTTGAAGGTGAGAAATCAGCATGGATAAAACCACTTCTTGCTGCCAAGCCATGAAGGAGGTTAAGAAAGAAGGAGATTGATGGAAGTAAGATTACTGCGAGCGACAAGTAAGAGTTACGACTAATATAAAATAAGGAACTAGCGTAACCTAGAAGCCAACGGGGTATCTTGCCACTGAAGTTTTTTCGTCTTTCCATGATTTGGGTTTGGCACATATTTCTATAGAAGGCTTACATGAAATACATTATGAACTTTGAGATGAGGAGGTAAAAGAAGCTCGTAGGCTAAGTCACCTACTTTCTTTGAATTCAGATATGGCCCACAATATTTGGGGGATACCTTCTTATACTTCTTAAGAGATAAAGAACTTCTTTTGGGCCATACTCGAATGAAGACCAAAACCTTGGTATCCAAAACACCTATTCTCACTTCTGAACTCATCGTTCTAAATCCTTGAAATAGATGGGCTCCTGAGAAGTATTATGGGGAAAGGGTCTTCCTTTTTTTAAACAAAATCTTTCTTTTATTTTAGAGAGGGAATAATTATAAGATCAGAAAGGGAGGTTCTTACTCCTGTATACCTCGAAGGTTGGGGGAGGAATCTTACATTCTACCCCACTTAAAAAAGGTGCGAGATGTCCTCATCTCGCAAGTAGAGGACAACTCTTTTTTCTTAAGATCCAATTTATTCTGGGGTTCCTTATATTTTGGTCAACCCAACAGAATACGGGGATAAATATCCCTTATATAGAACTCATCAATAATTCATTCAGATCATATCATCCATATTTTTAACACGACAATGGTCCATTAGATCAAAAAAATTTCTTTATTCATGAACATTCCTCCACAAGAATTTCAGTCAAGCAAGTTTTCAATTTGTCATCCCTTAACGTGATCTGCCGGTCAAGTGTTAACAGTAGCAATTTGACAGCACAATCCACTAATCTCATAGTGATTTGCTGAAATTATTATCATCATTCTAGATATGAATATCAAATGTTACAGGGACTCGTCCCATTCATCCTCATTGTGGTTTCGCTTAGCTTATTACATTTTAACCAATTTTCAGGGATCATCATATTTCAATCAGAATCCAAATCAATTTCATCAGTTCTCAAACAGAATTAAAAATCATATCAACCACATTCGAATTCAACTGGATAGCATTAATGCTTATAATTTCAAGTCTTAGATTTACTCGTATATACTACCGATAAAGAGCTGCAGTTATACCCTCGGTATATACGGGTAGTCATGGTACTTAGAACTATAAGGTAAATACCATCATGCCTAGGCCTCATGGCAAGTCAGGGTTCCATACAATTACGGTACTCCCATCCGAAGACCCAATTACTAATTTACGAATTATCAGTTTGAATATCAAATTGTATGAATTATATCACACAATTACAACCTTTTTGTGCTTCTTGATAAATTTTTGACATATTTGGCTTCTCAGTTGATCTTTATTAGCCAATTTGCTCTGATACCAACTATGAGATCCCTGTCCCCACCGCGCAACGGATTCGGGGTGCTGGCAGCGGAAGTAGCACATCTTGCGCGGGGCAGAGGTCTCATACTCGGGGCCTCGCCCACGGATATCCGGACAAGAGACTAATCCGTCGGTTTATCCAAAACCAAACCCGAAAAAACTTCCTTTACTCGGAAATCACGGGCGATTCCACCAGGATAACTTTTACTCTAACGTAGTCAAGACCATTTCTGATCAAGCGACCCGACTGCATCTATAAAGATACTTGGTCAAATCAAGGAAGAAACTTGCACTTGGATCATTGGGATCAACGCTTTTTTCCCCATCAAGAGGCACAGCCGTTGATTCCTATCCATAGAACAATTACTATCTGGGATTTACTTTATCTATCGTAGTAACAGAAATTGAGTCTCGATTTACGGATCCATCAGTCCAGCCTAACCCTATCCAGTCCCATGGGTAACTTCCCAACCATTGTAGTGATGGGATCCAATTAGGAATTTGGTTAGGTTTTGTCCCGGGTACCAAGGAAAAGAGTTCCAAGGCCCCCTAGCCGGAAGTTCATGCAAACATAAAACTAGTCACACCACTTTACACACCCAATATGAAATTGCCTTTTTCTCAGCATCAGCTAACTTTAAAACAATCCTTTAATAAAACCATAGTATCACTGATCACAATCTTCCAAAATTATCCGGTTGATTCTTAATTTTCCATCATTCCTTCATCAGAGTATCTATGGCATCATTGGCAACCAGAACGCTCACCACCTGTCCACTCAGGGGCCTTTTCAATAGTTCCTAGCCCATAATACTCGGCAATATAATCACTTATAAAAATCAAGATGGACTCTCGTTGAAGATCAGCAAGATCAACCAACAGATCCATATAAAGAGCCAAGGACTCATCCATTGAAGACCAGCAAGGTCAATCTGTTGGAATTAGGGTTGCAGGAAAGCACACAAAGCTTGGAGAAGAAGAAGCAAGAATGTACACAACACCAAGTATTAGATTGTGTCAATGTACAAAAGATAAGTTAGCCCTAGAAGGACGGGCGTATATACAAGCCGGGAGAAAAAACCTCCTAAAGAGGAAAAAAGTGCCCCGGCGGTCCTAAGTGTGTTCACACACATCACTGCCTATATATATATGGCAACAAATCCCCCCTAGGAGTGATGGTGTGAACGAGAGCAGGCACTCATGTATAGGGGAGTGCCATGCCCGAAGTAGATTAGTCCACAAAGAGTGAAAAGATCGGCGAGGTTGTCCTGTGTTGGCACATAGGCCAAGCTGATCTCGCCTGCTGAGAGTCTCTCCCTGCTGACATAGTGATAATGCACCTCAATGTGCTTTGTGCGAGCATGAAAAACTGGGTTTCTCGCACGCCAATGCACTCTGACTGTCAGTGAAGATAGAGGTAGCAGACTCCTGTCCAACACCCAAGTCAGCCATAAGCTGTCTGAGCCACACACACTCAACTGTAGCTGTGAAAACTGCCCTGTACTCAGCTTCACAACTAGAAGTGGCCACAGTAGGTTGCTTCTTGCTCAACCAAGATATGCATGAGCTACCGAGCATGAAACAAAAACCACTTGTGGACACTCTTGTGTCATAGCAACCAGCCCAATCTGAGTCCGAAAAAGCATGTAAATCTGGCGGCAACGATCCTCCCTTGGGATAAAACAACCCAAGATGTATGGTGCCACTCAAGTAGCGAAAGATGCGTTTAACTGCCTTCCAATGCTGAGACCCTGGGCTATGCATAAACCTGCTCACCTGTGAGACTGCAAACTGAATGTTCGGCCTCGTAATGCATACATAAATAAGGCAACCAACAGCTGTCTGATAGAGTGTGACATCAAAGTGATCTCCAGCATCATGAAGACTCAACTTCAAACCTGTCTCCATTGGAGTAGCAATAGGCTTGCAGTCTTCAAGGCCAAATCTCCACAACAATGTCTCAATATACTTTTTCTGACACAAAGCAATACCTCCATCACACTGCTTAAATTGTATCCCCAAATAATGATGCAAATGCCCCAAATCTGACATCTCAAAAGAGGCATTCAAATCAGCTTTAAAATCAGCAATATGACTTTCATTTGGTCCTGTGAGCAGCATGTCATCAACATAGAGAGCAATGATTAGATGTACATCATCCACACGTTTAACATACAAAGTGCTTTCTGTTGGACTATTCTGGAAACCATGTGCAGTCAAATATGCATGTATCTTTTCATACCAAGCTCGTGGAGCTTGCTTTAAACCATATAAAGCCTTTTTCAACCTGCACACTTTGTTTTCCTGCCCTCTTTGAACAAAACCACGAGGCTGCGATATATACACCTCCTCATGCAAATCTCCATTCAAGAACGCAGTCTTTATGTCCAACTGATGTACATTCCAACCATTATGAGCTGCCAATGCACAAATGCTACGAATGGTAGTCATACAACAAGTAGGAGCAAAGGTCTCATCAAAATCAATGCCCTTTTCCTGAGCATAACCCTTTGCAACAAGTCTAGCCTTATAGCGATCAACACTGCCATCTGGCTTTCGTTTCAACTTAAAAACCCACTTACATCCAATGGCCTTTTTATCAATAGGCAAATCACACAAAGACCATGTACCATTCTTCATTATAGCATCATATTCACTTTGCATTGCAGCCAACCAATTTTCTGATTTTTGTGCCTCATCAAATGAAAGAGGTTCTTCCTCTTCACACATACTAGACACAGCCAAAGCATAACAATCTGATGCATAAGAGGCATGCTGAAAACCTGAACGAGTACGACTAGATATAGGTGCATCAATTTTATTATCACGCAAGGTTTGCACCAGCCATTTAGGCATACCTCTAGCCTGCTCATTTTCAGCCTTATCCTCAGAAATTACATCCTGTAAATCTGCATCAGAAATAGGCTGATCTATGATGTCGTTTGAAATCTGCATAGGCTGAATATTTGCCTCATTAGGACTTACATTTGAATTCCCACCTGTAAATAGAGGCAACAACGTATCAAATACATCCCGTGAGCTCACACCTGTCTCTTTGGTACATGATAACAAAGGCTGCACAGCATCTTCCACGAAAACAACATCTTGACTAATCAAGATACGCTTTGACTGCGGATGATACAATCTGTAACCCTTGCTCTCAGCACTGTAGCCAACAAAAATGCATTTGACAGCCTTATCATCCAATTTTCTGCGTTGTTGCACAGGCACTAAAGCATAGGCCAAGCAACCAAAGACACGCAAGTAACCAATAGAAGGCTTCCTGCCATGCCAAGCTTCGTATGGAGTAATAGACTGCAAGGCCTTAGTGGGACACCTGTTGAGTACATATGCAGCACACATGACAGCCTCAAGCCAAAATGCATGTGGCAAAGCTTGGCTCTTGACCATACATCGTGCCATCTCCATAAGTGACCTGTTTTTCCTCTCAGCAACACCATTTTGCTGAGGGGTATACGGCACTGTACATTGGTGTTTTATCCCACGATTAGCCAGAAATGCATCAAATTCTTTAGACAAGTACTCCCCCCCTCGATCAGAACGGAGGGTGCCCACAGTACAATTGGATACATTTTCAACCATAAGAAAAAACTGTTTGAAGCACAAAAACACTTCGGACTTTGCCTTTAGTGGATATACCCATGCATGCCTTGAGTAATCATCAATGAAAGTCACGAAGTACAAGTGTTTACCAAATGACGGAGTTTGCATAGGCCCACATACATCACTATGTACAAGTTGCAATTTGCGAGTGGCCCGCACAGAACCATCCTTTGGAAACGCAGAACGCTGCATTTTGCCCAAAATATAGCCTTCACAAACATGTTTCAATGGTGCCTCAAGAGGGGGCAATGAAGCAACCATATCAAATTTCTGCAAACGCAGCAAACTAGCAAAGTTCAGATGACCAAAACGAGCATGCCATAGTTTTGCATCTGAAACTGCCTTTTCATCAGAAACTGCATTTGCTGAATCTTCCACACATTTGTCATAAGAATTGAGCCTATATAGCCCACGAAACAAGGTGCCAGATGCAATAATCGTATCACCAGAAGTCAAATCATGAACAGTACATCTGTCATCCACAAATTTGACTACAAGTCCAAGTCTAGCAAGCGCAGAGACAGACAATAGATTCTTCTTTATCCCTGGCACATACAAAGCATCTGAAAGTGTGAAAGCGCTGCCATTTGCAGCAGTAAGCATAATTTTACCAACGCCCTTCACTGGGTAAGAAGCATTATTGGCACATGTGACAGTATTTCCATTAGAGACAGCCTCAAGACAAGTGAACATATCACGATGCGAGGTAATGTGCTTTGTAGCACCACTGTCAAAATACCATACATTAGAGTCAACAAAAACTACCAAACATGCATCATGTACAGATGGGTCATACTGGCAATACACGCTAAACGCCCATTCTGTATCCTGCACAACATTTGCATAATCTGCATTTGTAGAAGCATCTGCTATTGTGGCTGCATTTGACTCTTTCTTCTTTGCCTCTTTAGCCTTTAGCTTAGGGTAATTTTTAATGACATGATCATTTACCTTACAATAGTTGCACCTGGTCTTTTTCTTGCCTTTATCAAGAGCCTTCTCAGACTTATTGTTACTACCTGTGGAAGGAGAAGAAGTTGCAGACCTACTAATAGGAGAAGAAACAGTGGAAGGGGCTGCCTTACCACTTCTTCTCTGCTCTGCTGGGCAGCAATAAATGTTTGATCAACTGCATGCTGCCTGGCTCTGTTTTGCCTCGACTGCGCTTCTTGCAAGAGTTTGTTGACTAAAGTATCATACTTGACAGCATCAGGTCTGTCCTCAGCAAGAAGTCTCCACGTGGAAGTAAAAGTCTGATATCTCTCAGGTAAAGCATCAAGAACAGTCTGCACAAGAGAATGATCAGGAATAATCTCACCTGCAGAAATCAACTGTTCCTTGAGATCTTTAATCTCAGCAAGAAAAACATTCATGTCATCATCTTCTTGCATAATCTTCAATTCTAGCTCTTTACGCAAGTAAGAGATTTTTGCCTCGTTACGACCTGCATACAAACCAACTAGAATATCCCAAGCCTCTTTTGCTGTTTTAGCTAAACGAATATGTGGGGTGATGTTACATTTGACAGAAAGTGCAATCAAGGCATGAGCCTGCGCATCTTTACCATCCCAACGAGCTTGTTCAGAATTGGGTAAAACAGCAGCAATAGTAGAGCTGCTAGAACCTGCAAGATCCTCAATAGATCCTACATCCAAAGAACCTGGACGTACATCCATACCCTGCACAATGTTCCACACTCCTTTTGCAACCAAAACATGCTGCATCATGTATGCCCAAAGTGGGTAGTTACTGTCTCCATCCAGTTTGTCTTCAGCAGACAACATGCGAAATACATCATTGCTGTTATCAGCCATGGCCACTGATTGAAACTGATGCAAAAGCTACCTGTAATGAAGCAAAGATTGAACATAGAACAACTCGTGCTATGTAGCACGGTCACAATAGAATACGTATGCTTGTTTTGCAGAAAATTGCACTGTCGAAATTTCTGCAGAAAATGACGAAAACACCTGTGCAGAACTTGCAATGCAAAAACGGAGCCCGAAACGACCTCAGATGCGAATTCTGAGAACGCGAAGCCCTATGGGTTGACTGCAGAGTATAGGGACCCGCAAGCGCTCGTGAAAGCTCACCTCAATCGGAGAACGTGAGTCGGAGGGTGCTGGCAGCGTAGCCCTGGGAGCCGATGCCTGCTCTGATACCAATTGTTGGAATTAGGGTTGCAAGAAAGTACACAAAGCTTGGAGAAGAAGAAGCAAGAATGTACACAACACCAAGTATTAGATTGTGTCAATGTACAAAAGATAAGTTAGCCCTAGAAGGATGGGCGTATATACAAGCCGGGGAAAAAAACCTCCTAAAGAGGGAAAAAGTGCCCCGGCGGTCCTAAGTGTGTTCACACACATCATTGCCTATATATATATGGCAACACAATCAACCAGATCCATGTCCGGTTTTAGAAAACAACTCTTACTCCTTGTTCCATTATCTTTCTCGACGCACGTGTGGGTATCCTGGGCGACCTAGAGCCCGAGCACCGTATGGTCAGCACCCTCTAGGATCCTTCGTCGCAGGTGACCTAGCACTTCACTCATAGGCCGCTTCCTTGGTCCCTTATCCACCGTACCGGAAGCTCACCATTTTAATCGAATCGAGGCTGGTCAAGACCTTGGTCGACCTTGCTACGCGAGACGTCATCCATTGACTCTCCGTCAGCAGTTGCAACTTTATCAGTTAGGTCTCCATGACCTTAATCCATAAGACGGTCAAAATGCTTTCCCAGCATTCTTGACATAAAACAGTCATTTACAAACAGTCACAAAATATAGTTTCTATATCGAACTCCGTCTTTCCACATTATCCCTCCTCAATCCACATTACTTATTCCACATTCCTTTCATATGTACTCATTCTTATCCATTCATTCATATCGACGACACATTATTTCCCATACACATTCACATTCATTATTCTTTATACACATCCATGCATACATCCATTTTCACATCCTTATTCATACATCCACATCCACATACATACATCCATACATACACATCCACATGCATACATCCACGTCCTCATTCGTACATCCACATCTACATGCACATTCATACATCCTCATCCATACATCCACATCTACATGCACATTCACATCCATACATCCACATCTATATGCATACATCCACATCTACATGTATACATCCACATCCATATCTACATCCATTCCTCCACATCCACATTCACATCCACACATCCTCATTCATACATCCATTTCCACATTCCCATTCATATAGCCCCATACGCCTTCACATCTATTCTTTTACATTACATCCATTCTCGCCCTATCACAACCTATATTCATCTTATCTCATCACATACACTTCTTATCTCATCCCATACACATCTTATCACATCTTAACTCATCTTATCACATCCTAACTCATCTCATATGCATCTTATCTCATCTTATCACATCTCATACACCTCTTATCACATCTCATACACCTCTTATCACATCCTAACTCATCTCATATACATCTTATCCCATCACATACACTTCTTACCTCATCTCATACACATCTTAACTCATCTTATCACATCCTAATTCATCTCATATACATCTTATCCCATCACATACACTTCTTACCTCATCTCATACACATCTTAACTCATCTTATCACATCCTAATTCATCTCATATACATCTTATCTCATCTTATCACACCTCATACACCTCTTATCACATCTCATACACCTCTTATCACATCCTAACTCATCTTATCACATCCTAACTCATCTCATATACATCTTATCTCATCTTATCACATCCTAACTCATCCCATAAGTATCTTATCACTTCTCATCACATCTCTTATCACATCTCATACACCTCTTATCTTTTTAAAGAATACAAGGGAATTCTTATATTTAATATAAGATTTCTTTACGCATCTAATTATGCATAAATTCCATTTAAGGAGACTAACACTTTTAAAATAAAAATCAATCTTTTATGCATCTTCCTATGTATAAATTCAATTTAGTAGGAATTACACTTTTAGAATAAAAGAATTTCTCTTATGCATCTAATTTATGCATAAAATTCATTTATGATGAAAATCACACTTTTAGTATAAAAATATCTTTTATGCATACCTCTATGCATGAAATCCAATTATGATAAAAGTAACATTTTTACAATATAATAATCATCTTTTATGCATACCTCTATGCAAGAATTTCAAATGTGATAAAAGTAACACTTTTATAATAAAATAATTATTTTTTTTCTGTAACATTTTTACAATAAAATAATATTTTTTTTCACCTCTATGCGCGAAATTCAATATGATAAAAGTAACATTTTTATAATAAAATAATCATTTTTTTTCTTTGCAGTTTTATAATAAAATAATCATTTTTTTTTCATACCTCTATGCATGAAATTCAATATGCTAAAAGTAACACTTTTATAATAAAATATTCATCTTTTATGCATACCTCTATGCATCAAATTCAATTATGCTAAAAGTAACACTTTTACAATAAATAATCATCTTATATGCATACCTCTATGCATGAATTTTAATTATGCTAAAAGTAACACTTTTATAATAAAATATTCATCTTTTATGCATACCTCTATGCATAAAATTTAATTATGTTAAAAGTAACACTTTTATAATAAAATATTCATCTTTTATGCATACCTCTATGCATGAAATTCAATTATACTAAAAGTAACACTTTTATAATAAAATATTCATCTTTTATGCATACCTCTATGCATGAAATGCAATTAAGCTAAAAGTAACACTTTTATAATAAAATATTCATCTTTAATGCATACCTCTATGCATGAAATTCAATTAAGCCAAAAGTAACACTTTTATAATAAAATAATCATTATAAAAACTGACATTAATTAATTAACCATTCACCTAGGATAGAAAATGGTTGGTTTAGTTAGAAAAGAGAGGAAAATACCTTTTTGTAATGAGGTATAACATTTTTAAAGAAAACATAAAGCATAAGAACCATTAAGGCCATAAAAACTATAAAATAAGTGAAAAGAAGAATCACCAACTTACTAATGACTTGAAAGCTTTCCTTTGGCTTGATGGTTTGAGGGTTCAACTCTTGTTTGGACAAGAGTGGCCAACCAATCTTTGAAAGAGGGAAATGTCAAAAACTAATGAATTATTAATAAATTCATAGTTCTTGGCTTGGGTGAAATAGAGTAACAATGCACTAAACACTATATTTTTTTAACAAGGGGGAGGCTCCTATTTATAGGAAAAATTGAGCTCCTAACCAAACAAACTGATTCTAGAATTTTCCAAGTCAGTTTGGTCACTTTTTGACCATTTTTAGGTTAGTTAAGCTAACGTTTTGGAACTAGACTTGAATGAGGAGAGATGAAATATCTTAATTTTTTATGATAAAAACTCAATTTGCCCATGTGAAGTAGGCGCCTCATTGAATGCTCTCCCCCTTCCTTACATATGTGTCAAAATGGCATCATTATACTCAAAATATCTCATATTTTTAATATTGCTCATAGTTTCTTATTAATAAACCTTGTACATATTCAACTCTTCACCTTATGTGAGAATTGAAGGGACTCCCCTTCCTTACATATGTGTCAAAATGAAATCATTATACCCAAAATATCTCATATTTTTAATATTGCTCATAGTTTTTTACTAATAAACCTTGTACATTTTCAACTCTTCACCTTATGTGAGCATTTACTCATTTTTGGGTATCTTCTTTTTACAAAATTGGATTTATCTCCTCCCCACACATGGATTGATCTTATTGGCTCATAGGAATCTTAATTGGACCATAATCCAAGAATTTCTGAAAATCTAGACCCTTAGGCTAAGGTCCTTTATACCCATTTCCAACTAATTCCAATTGCACATTGGAAAGTTCTTTCTGAATTTCTGTTTCAGGGGAATTCATTTTAATAAGATGAGATATTTTTCTATCCAAAAATATTCAAAATCTGAATATTCTCTCTCTAGAATATTTTCTCTCTCTATGCCAAAACAGGCAGAGACAAGATCTCTTATATTTCTGAAGAGGGAATTGATTACAGGGGAAGATACTAGACATCAAAAAGGGGTTGGGGGAGGAATCTTACAGAGAATTTTTCATTTACTTTTTAGATTAAAGTCACTAATAACCTTAATTACTTATATTAATTAAGAAAATCTGGTACATTTCTCACTCTCTTCAAAGGGAGAGCAAAAATTTCTTGCATTTTAAATCAAGGTAATTAATCATGGCTTTAGAAAATTCTCAAAGTTCTTTGAAAAAACTAGTACTAGATCTTTGATGAAAACTAAGTTGGTAGACTTATGGTTCTTAAGCTACTAGGAATGAGACACAAAGCACTTTACATATTGATTTGGTTGATTGGGTCCATATAGTGGTTGGCCTATGATATAATTTACCTTGGATACCATATATAGGCTAGTTTGGCATTCTACATATTGAGATCGTTGAGTTTTCACTACATTTTATGTGCATGATATCCTTATCGTGGTCTTCCTAGATCACCATTAAGGCTCCTTGTCAAAGCATGTGCGTGGGGCAAACAATGCCATCTATTTGTAACCTCATTTTTTAGTACTTCCTTTCATCAAGTTTTTTTGTCTTAAGATCAAGTTTCACAAATTATATTTTCTACTTTTTTCCATTTACTTTAGTTGTCACCAAGAAATGCTCAAAGATGTTATTTATGCACTTTAGTAAAACTCTCTCAATTTAACCACTTATCCACATCTCAAGGTGAGTGACCAACTTCCAAAACACATGT
Organism: Cibotium barometz; assembly: GCF_041138505.1. NCBI lineage: Eukaryota > Viridiplantae > Streptophyta > Polypodiopsida > Cyatheales > Cibotiaceae > Cibotium > Cibotium barometz. Next base: position 14,550,090 of record NC_141078.1, read on the forward strand.
TTCCAAACTTATGAGTCTTAGATCTCTATTTAACATACCAAACTTCTTAAAAGTATACATAAATGATATCTAAAACAAAGAACATTCAAAACCACGGGGGCTTCACGGCCTCTAAACTTTTTTATGTATCACGTGCATTGAAGGGGTATTTATAAAACCCCTTACACTTACATACTTTTATGAATAAAATGACCCCTTTTTCTTCATAAACTTGTGTTTTTTTTTTCAAAATTGGTTTAAAAAACCCTTCCTATAAATGTATTTCTATAATGTTTTTGAATTAATATACCCCTCCTGATGTAAACAAAACACATGAATAGAGAAGTTTGTAGCTTGTGGCTCTTTTACTTTCTCTTGACTAGGAATGCACCAGCTTAGGTAATTCACTTGGTACTACTAAGTGTCCTTTTCCTTTCCTATCCATTACTAACTCCACATATATTATTTTTTGACATTTTTTTTCATAGGACTAAGAAACCTTGTAGATTTTGTTTTTCAAAATGAAAAACCTAGTACCAAAAATAACATGTTGAAACTTTGTTGGTATCTTTATTTCATTATTACCTCAAATAAGTATGTTTTTCAAGCTCCGTGGCCTTTCTCTTGTTTTTTTACACAAGAACTATCATGAGATTAATTTATTACTTTCTTTATTAGATCTCATAAGTTCATGTAATAAGCTCTGTGGACATTCTTCTTAAGAATTCAATTCCTTATAATAAAAGTTTCTCAATACCTATGTGGATTTGATAATTAGTTGGCGATCTCACTATTTTCTTTGTTTCATATACCAACCTTAGACCTCATAGATTGAATGTAATAATAATGGGTTCAAGATTCCTTAATATCTTGCAATGTTTTCGTATCTTAATCATTAAAACTTTTTTTAATGCAATATCAAAGGTAATTCCTTATCCATTATAATTTCTTTTCCTTTATAAATAGTTTTCAAATGCACTTCTATTTTCATTATCTCTTCCCACCTAGCCTCGTAACCATTGAGATCAAGTTATAAAAATAGTTCAAAGTTTCATGATCCATATAAACTCAAACATAATAACAACACATGTAATGCTTATAAACCTTCAAAACGTAGTATAACTTACAACCATGACTCATAAGTCAAGTGACACTTTGCTCGAGATTACAAATAGACCACGGGTCATGAGGAAACATGCAAAAAGGCCCTTTTTGTTCATATTTTTGAGATCAAATGATTTTTATGTTTGCAAAGGCTATCATATTCATTTTCTATCTTACCTTAAGAAGGCTTCTATATTAGTGCCACTAGCATTAGTTCGTACTATATATATATATATACATACATACATACAATAGAGGATGAAATATATCTTTCATAATTCTACTAAAATATCCTTGTTGTAAAGTTGTTTAAAAAAGGCACAACATTTTGAAATAGTCTAGCAGGAGTTTTCTTGGGATTAATTTTAACTCATTTTTTAGATTTACTATAACCTAAATAGTCTACCAGCTTCTTAACACATTTTGTAAATGTATCAGGGCCTAAATAGTCTACCACATAATAAATTGTTATCACAATTAGCACATTAGAGATTTATGGTAGTACTATAGTGAGGCTATGTATTGATGTCACAGGCACTTTTATCCCACCAAGTTTTTTCCCCACGGTCATCCAGGTGTGAACAGACACCTTAGGGTTACTGCTCATATTTATGGTAGTGCTATAGTGAGGCCATGTAGTGATGCCATGGGCACTTTTGTCCCACCACAAGCTTTTTCCTTATTGCCATCCAAGTGTTGTACTTTAATCACTCACAAACTTTCCTAAAGGTCCCACCTTTTCATGGTCTCACTTGGACCATAGAAACAAGTAATGGACACATGCTTCTTTTATTTTGTGAGAACTTGATGTTCGACACTCTTATAGTGTCCATTTGTTAATATATATTGTATGAGAACATCATTACATAAAAAATGTCTTGTTGTGTCAAAGTGACTATAGTACATGCAATAGAATTCCATTGAGCCACATACAATATGTCTACAAAATCTTTAATGCTTCATGCATGGCATGCATAAAAAACATACCTCAATTTGGTCTCCCAAAAATACAACAAATGAATTTGATATGGCATTCACATTGACCCATTCATCTCCTTTTCTAACTTGCAGTCCTGCCACTTCATGTTGCATTAAGATTGTGAGTGACCCAGAATCTGAATGGGAACTCAACCCAAATGTAAGCTCTAGCCCTAGATAATTGAATCCCATGGTTTGTGGATAAATATGCTTATAAAAGGCCTAAGCCTTCAATGCCAAACTTGCAAAAATTTCTTCAAATAGGATGTATGCAATGTAGCCATTTGTTTATGAAAGTCTAATATAGGAGCCCTGGGAGTATATACAAATGATGATTCAAACAACATTCAAATGTATAACATAATATAAGACCACCAAAGGAGTTCGAAAGACATAAAATGCATAATTGTAAGGATGATTCAACAACTTGAACGTATAACATGATATAAGAACACGAAGAGGATACAAGCCATAATCAAGTAAACCTTCAAGACTCTTGTATTGATCCTTGAAAATTCATTCACGTATATTACAATGAAAAATTAAGATGGAAGAGATGCAATGCTAAAAAGATGTGTTAATTAGAATTTGTAACAATATTGGAAGGGAGGGAGATTTGATGTACTGTGCACAAAGGCAAGATCATAATCATCACCATTGTCACCATCGTCATCAACATCGCATTGGCAAATGTGAGCACAATGTGTAAAGTATAGCCTAAGGGAGAAGGCATTGTATATCATTGTCGATTGCCTCCATAAACATGTAGTTTGCATGTGGCTCCTTGGCCAATGAAAGAGCTTGAGAGCTAGTATGTGCCTTGGCTTGGGTTCAAACCATGCCACCCTACTGTGCTTTTACGGTGTGGTGTTCACACCATGGTTGTTAAAACATGAGTGTACCAAGAATGATGGCTGTGGTGAAGATGCCCTAATCCTACACTAATCATAGTTATAAAGTGTTTAAACTAAGCTGGGTAGAGCCTAATCAACCACCATTTTATTTTTAAAATTCACCTTATGAAAACGCTATTTTTCTAAAAAAAATAATAATCAAAATGTCCATCTATCTTCCGGAATTCCAAAAATCCTCCCATGAGGGGATTGTTGGTTTTGAAGAAATTCTAATCGGTGACGATGACCTTTTTTTAAAGTGTGTTCATGCATTCTTTGTACTCTTACCTGCTGGTGCAGGCTTCTCCACATTGCTTTTGGCAGGGACTATTGAAGGAAATGACACTATTAATAATGGTGTGCATGCAAACTAGTCAGGAAAATACCCTCTTAACACTTCCACGAACACAAATTGATGCATTCTCACAAATCCTCAAACGCATCATAGTATGTGTGTGTGTGTGTGTGTGTGTGTGTGTACATAGACACGTGCACATGCACACACATACACACACACATATATGTATGTATGTATGTATGTACATACATACATACATACATACACACACATGTATATATGTATGTACATATATACGTATATGTATATTTGTAGGTATGTATATAAATATGTATATACGTGTGTGTGTGTGTATGTATGTATATATATATATATATATACATACGAGTACACATATATATATATACTACATACATCCATACATATAGGTAGGTATGTATGTATATATGTATTTTATATAAATTTATACATATATATACACTACAAACATAGATACATATATACATATGCACACACACACGAACACGAAGACGAGACACACACACCCACATCTATATTTATGTATATGTGTAATGTGTATGTATGTATATATTTACATATATACATATATAATACACATACACACACACACACACACACACACATATAGACATGTCTATATATATGTATGTATATACATATACATATAGACGTATATATGTGTGTGTGTGTGTGTGTGAGAGAGAGAGAGAGAGAGAGAGAGAGAGAGAGAGAGAGAGAGAGAGAGAGTCACTTCACTATTGATTTAAGCTCAAATTTAGGGGGCAAAGAGTGTTTTTTTACATTCTTCCTTTGAAACAATAGAGGAAAACTAACATAAAACTCTATGTGCTTTTTTTAAAACTATTTTACATAGAGAGGCTTCATGCTTTTGGCAATGTTTTTTTAACATTCTTCCTTTCAAAAGATAGAGAAAAACCAACATACATCTTTGTGATTATTTGTTTCCTATTTTACACAGAGAAAGGCTTGATGATTTTGACCATAATATACTACCTATATAGGACAAAGGATGGCCTAACATAAACCTCTATATGATTATTTTTTCCCTATTTTACAAAGAGAAAGGCATGATGAGTTTGATCATAAGGTACTACCATGTGTACATTCGAAAGACAATGGAATTCTTTGTTACTTGGGGGGAATGGATTGCTGATCCCTACTAAATTCGAGATTGGACTTGCCATTTAGTCCTTTACTGAATCCATTCTTAAGATAGTCACTAAAAATAGTTTCTTTGTATGTAGTTGGACTTCCATCACTCACAAACTTGTCTAAAGGTCCCACCTTTTCATGCTCACTTGGACCATAGAAACAAGCAATGGACATTCTTGGCTTCTTTACGTTTGTGACAACGCGATGTTCGACACTCTTATAGTGTCCATTTGTTAATATCTGTGAAAGAAGATAAGTATAAGAACATCATTACATCACAAATGTCTTGTTGTGTTAAAGTGGTTGTAATACATGCAATAGAATGCCATTCACCCACGTACAATATGTCTACAAAATCTTATTTAAGTGGCTTTTAATGTTTCTTGCATGGCATGCATCAAAACGTACCTCAATTTGGTCTCCCAAAAAGACAACAAATGAATTTGATATACGATTCACATTGACCCATTCATCTCCTTTTCTAACTTGCAATCCTAGCACTTCATCTTGCATCAAGATTGTGAGTGATCCAAAATCCGAATGGGAACTCAACCCAAGTGTAAGCTCTGGCTCTGGACAAGTAGGGTAGTAATTGCATCCCATGGTTTGTCGATAAATATGCTTATAAAAGGCCTTGGCCTCCAATGCCAAACTTGCAAAAATTGCTCCACATAGGATGTGTGCAACGGTAGCCATTTGTTTATGAAAGTCTAATATAGGGGCCCTGGGAGTATGAACAAATGGTGATTCAACAACGTCCACCAAGGGAGTTCAGAAGACATTATAAAGGGCATAATTGTAAGTACATATGATGATTCAACAACTTTAACGTGTAACATGATACAGGAACATCGACAAGGGGGTACAAGCCATAATAAGGAAACCTTCAGGACTCTTATATGGATCCTTGAAAATTCATTCACGTGAAAAATTAAGCTATCAAAATGGAATAGATGACATAATAAAGATGTAACAATATATATTGGAAGGGAGGATCTTTTTTTGTGTCCGAAAACTCACCTTAGAAAGTCTGGTAGCAGCTTGACATCCATGGTAGGGGAAGGTTTGAATCCTAAGGTGTCCTTCCACTCTCGAATTCTTTCGTGGGTAACAAAGCCAGTGACGAAGCTCAATGGACAAGATGGGTCTTCCGAGATTAATCGCATTTTGTCCTCGGTTGGCAATGCAAAGAAGTCGGCAACAGCACCCCAAAGTTGGCTTTGTAAGGCCCATGATTAATCACCTTATAATTACATCAAAATTTAATTCAAAAGTTGGTTTTGTAAGGTAGACGCCTGCAGCTTACTGTTGCAGAATTTAATGCAAACGTTGGTTGTGCAAGGTTGGCTCTTTGATACTATGAAAGCAAGCTCCTGCAGCTTACCGTCACAGAAAGCCAATATTTTGGGCTCTTAATGAATGCAAAGTATTGGCAGTTGCAGGGATACTGGTGCTTTTCAGTACCTGAAAGATGCCCCACTCGACGCAGGCGAGCCCAATTTCTTTGGTAATTTGGGCCCTGGCTTGTCCATGGAAGTTTGCAAGGTTAATAATTGGCACTTGAAGGGTGCAGTTAGCAGTCTCGGAGAGGCAAGGCCTCTCCTCGGGTGGGCGTATATACTGGGCAGGCACGTGCCGAAGTCCCGAATCTACAAGCTCCTTGATGCTTCGAATCTGAGGTTGCTCTATATATTCAACCATTGTGTGTGTGTGTGAGAGAGAGAGAGAGAGAGAGAGAGAGAGAGAGAGCCAGCTAAAAGGAAGGATAAATATGTGCGAGGCACAGAGCGTGTGAGAGAGGAACAGAAGCCATCCAGATACTTCAAATTTACACATGATGAATATCCTCCGTACGTTTAAATACTATGAACGGCTTTGTTCTTTATTGCATTAGTATTGGACATGTGCAAATAGACCTAATGCGTTGAAAAGGCTCCTAATTTGGATTTTAAAGTCGATTTTAAAAGCTGGTTTTGAACCTCTGTTTCTTCCCCTGTTTCCCGCCCTTTCAATCTGCAGCGCAGGCTCTCTTTCTCTGCGGGCGGATGCCCTCCCAAGTGCATGGGCACTGTGAGGAGGAGCCCGTCCTTGAGTAGACCCCAGAACGTATCAGCTTCACCTGCAAAAGTAAGTCCAATGCTCAGCAGTCACTTTAACTTAGCATCTCCTTCAACCTCTCAGTTAGCCCCCCCACCCAACCCGTGGAACCCCATCCCTGAAAAGACGTGGAGTGGAGAGAATATCATGGAAGCAGTAATGGACGAAAACTCAAGACTGATGCAGGAACTAAAAGATGCCAAAGCTCAGCTCTTAAACATGAAGAACAAGGACCAGTACAAAGAGGTTTCCAGACCGACAGCAAAAGAACCTGCAGTAGCAGACTCAGTCCCGCCGAAAGAGACAGCCAACTCCACTGACCGAGGTCACAACGCAGCCACCACTGTACACGTTAACCTGCCAATAGATCAGGTAAGGAGCAGAGTAGAAGATTATACAGAAAGATGCCTGGTGGGCCTCCTCTTTGGACCTAGACCATCCAAGGAATCCATGAGAGCCTGGATAAGAGAAAGTTGGTCCCCTCTTGGAATAGAGGTGACTCTTACACAAGCCCTTCCCAAAGGTTACTACCTCTTTTTATTCAAAGATGCAAGCATGGCTATGAAAGTCATCAGCTCGGGCCAATGGATGTTTAGACATATACCCTTTTGCTTCATGAGGTGGTCTAAGGACTTCAACCCAGACGGTCCCAAGTCGTCAGTATATCCAGTTTGGGTTGAGCTCCCTAATCTCCCCATCCACTTAAACCCCGGGATCAAAGCTATTTTAGCCCCCTTAGGTCAAATTTTAGGAACCAAAGCCTTCTCGGATTACAACCCAGCGTGGCACCCCCAAGTCCTAGTCGAACTTGACCTAGCCCTCCCCCTCCCTGACAAGATAGAAATAGGATGTGGTGAGTTCTCTCATTCGCAGGCTATCCTCTACAAGCACTTGCCTAATTCATGCTTTCATTGTGGTAAGCAGGGTCATCTCATCAGAAATTGCCCCTTAAAAAACCCTCAGATCATCCTTCCCCAAGCAGCTGAAAAAGACCCCCCCCTCAACCCTAGTCAATCCAACCCTTCTCTCGGCCCCCCTCAGCCTTCCGGAGCCTTAAAAGATCCTGAATTTGTCCAAGTCAATAGAAGGAAACCAGCCACCAAGCCCAAGCCCTCTCACCCTATTGTCAAACCAAATAGATACTCTGTTCTTGTAGCTGTTCCGGATCCAGGGGAAGCTGAAGAAGAAAATGACACTGTTGAAAGTACCCCCATCAACAAGCTGAGATTAGACAAGGAAATCGACAATCTGGATGTGGTTGACATGGACACAACAGTCATAACAGCCGCTGAAAAGGGTCTCATCCCACCATCTGGTAACCCCAACGACATGGATATAAGCAAGGAACTCAAGAGAGGCAGGGCACAACTGGGAGCCACCCCTCAGTCAACCGCGAAAGGAGGTCCCCACAAACCCCCAAATAAAAGATAATGAAAGCTGCAAGCTTCAACGTCAAAGGGCTTACTGACTCTAAGAAGGCACAGCTAGTAAAACAATGGATCAAATCAAAAGGACATCTGGACGTCATCTCCCTTGTGGAGATCAAGACGTCAGGGGAGGAACTGAAAAGAAGGCTTTACACCATCTCCTCCGATCACTTTTGGGTCCACTCACTTCATACTCATGGAGCCGGGGGACTGGCAGTAGGCATTCATTATGACAGCATGCAAGATCTTAAAGACTTTCAAATAGACTTTAACAATCAGTGGATAGTATTCCACATGAACAACTTCTCCATTGTCGGTGTTTATGCCCACGGCCCTCAGAAGCTGAGAATCAGGACCTGGAAATCCTTGCTAAGTCTTAGAGCACCACTGCTGATAATGGGAGACTTCAACATGGTAGAAACCCTCAAAGACAGATTCAAATCCAAAGGTCTAGCCCTGGCTGGATCAGAGAAACAAGCTTGGGAAAAGGTAAAACGTAGATTCAACCTACAGGATCTAGGCCAGGAAGGAAGTTTTTCATGGCAGAATTACTCCTCAGGAGACCTGGCCAGAAAAGCCAGGCTGGACAGAGCATACGCAAGTGGTGAAATCTTTTCCAAATTCAACAGATGCGAATGTGTTGTAGACACAACCACTTGCATCTCAGACCATTACCCTGTCATTACTACAATGGATAACCAGGAGAACAGACACAAAGCGTGCTGGTTTCATACAGATCCAGCCCTATTCAAATTGCCTCTAGTTCAAGAAGAAGTCAAACTCATATGGGAATCCTTCTTCACCAAAACCCTCTCTCCGGCCAAAGCTTGGAACCTTGCTGTCAAGTCAATCCAAAACCTTCTCAGGCAAGTCAAAAAAGAGGTTGCAGCCCATAGATGCAGCAGACTCACAAAGCTCCAAGAACAACTGCACCAGCAAGAGGCTTCTGGCAACCCAGCCAATACCAACCAGATCCGAGCCAAGATCAAAAGAGAGGAAGAAATAGCTCTGCATCACACTAAACTATTTACCAGGGAATGGTGGACAGGAAAAGCAGACAGACCTAACCAAGAAATGTTCAAAATTCTCAAGGTCAAACAAAGGCAAGAGCATATCCCCTTGCTAACAAATAAGGAAGGTACCTTGGCTTTGAACCAAACTGAGAACAGAAAACTGATCACCGAATACTACAGCAACATTTTCCAGGAAGAAGGACTCCCCTCCCCATCCAAGGCAGCCGCAATGGACACAATAAAACAAGTCAGACCTTCAACAGTCCCGCCCAACATAGCTGCTACTCTAGAGAAAGAAATCACTCAGGAGGAAATCAAAGAGGTCATCTATTCCCTCAAACCCAGCAGGAGCCCAGGTGAGGATGGTCTCCCAGCTGAGTTTTTTCAATCCTTTTGTGAGGTGCTAACAGGCCCCATCCTCAAAGTTTGGCATGAATCGCTGAAATATGGAGCACTGCCAACACAAATCAACCAAGGTCTCATCAAGTTGATCCACAAAAAAGGCCCCAAGGAGATCTTGGGAAATTGGAGACCTCTCACTATGCTTAACAGTGTTTACAAAATATTAGCCAAAGTTCTAGCCACTAGAATGAGTAATCACATGAAACACTGGATTTCAAGGGAACAAAAAGGATTCATCAAAGGTCGGTTCATCCTGGATTCCATAATCGCCCTATGGGAAGGTCTCGACTATGCAGAAAAATCCAGCCAGGATTTCCTTTTTATCAAGATAGACTTTGAGAAAGCTTACGACAGAATCCAGTGGGATTACATCCTCCAATCCCTAAGAGATATGGGGCTGGGACCTCAGTTCACCCATATGGTTCAGACACTTTTTGGGAATGCCAAAGCCAAAATCATCCTCAATGGAGAGCTGTCAGACCCTTTCCCTCTTGAAAAAAGCATCAGACAAGGGTGCCCACTAGCTCCCCTACTCTATGCTATAGCTGCAGATGGGCTCAATTGGCTGATAAAGGACAGGATAAACAAAGGAGAACTAGTGGGCATCAAACTTCCTAACGGTGAGCAAATGTGCACTCAGATGTTCGCGGACGATACCAACAGCCTCATTGCAAACGAAGAGGATAATATCAAGGTTCTCTGGAGTTGTCTCCAAATCTACTGTGAGGCTTCAGGATCCAAAGTCAATCACAGTAAAACAGGCATCAAAACTCTCATCGTACCCCCCCCATCGTGGCTCTTGGAAACAGGATGTCATAGCATCCAAGATGGGGAAATTTTCAGGCTTCTTGGAATCCCCATGGGATTCAGGGTGTCAATGAAACAAAGATGGCAATGGGTAATGCAAAAAATAGAAAGTAAGCTACTTAGATGGAAAAGGAAGCAACTGTCCCTAGCAGGTAGAATCATGGTCATCAACCACTTCATCATCCCAGCCACGATTTACTTCCTCAGTTTTGCTGGAGGCCTCCTGATGCTGATCTCAACGAATTCACCAAGCTTTGCAGAAACTACTTGTGGGGAGGTGACCCATGGATCAGAAGCAGACCTAAAGTTAAATGGGAGATCTGCATGGTCCCAAAATTCAAGGGAGGACTGGGGATTCTAGACATCCGTCTGATCGCAGACAGAATGGCCGCTAAATGGATAATCAGAGCCTTGGAAAATCCATCTGAAGACTGGGCTCAGCTTCTGGTCAAAGACCTCCCCAGATTTTCTATCACCGGACACAATAAATGGGTAAATCTACCCATGACCACAATAGTAGCTTCGAAACATCCCATTACCCCCAAAGGGAGTCATCTTGTTACTTCAATCTGGAAAGCCTGGTTCAGATCTAAAGGAGCACTGTCCATCAATCTCAATGACAAGAAATCAGAAGGGTTAATAACTGCCGACTCCTGCTGGTGGTCCTTTTTCCCTCAGCCTCTTCTAGGTCCAGAAGAAGAGAATATTGCCCTCAATCTGCACAGGAAAGGACTGGCTACTTGGTCAGATATTTTTAACCCCCTCACCGGTACTTGGCTCACAAGAGCAGAGCTGGTAGGCAAATACGACTGCAGAACCCCTGAACTAGATCTAGTACAAAGCAGAACTTCCCAATGGGATACCCAGGAAATCTGGAGAATCAGTAGTCCCCCCAGCTTCAACTTCCTGGCCTTTCGCTAGATAAAAAATAAACCCATTCTACCCATTCCTTATCTTGAAAAGTCTCCCCCTATCCAGGTTACTCTGAACCACACATGGAACATAGCCTGGGAAGACAGGAAAAGATGGTATAGTTGCCTCAAAGAGCTGTGGAGTCAACACATAGAACCTAAGAAATCTTGTCTCGCATGGCTGATTGCTTACAGAGCCATCTGGACCCAGTGTAAGGCAGCCAAGTTCAACATTGCCTCTGACCAATGTTCTAGATGTGGCCAGCCCGAGGACGATCTACACATTTTTATCCACTGCAAGCACATCTCAGAATCCTACAAAGAGTTGCAGGCAGTTATTCTAAGCTGGGGGAAAGAAGTAAACTGGAAGAATACAATTCTTGGAGAAAATATAGGTTGTTCTACAGCTCTGTGGAATGTAGTAAGGTGCGAGTACATATGGCATGCATGGCTGCAGAGGTTAGCTGCCACTTTTGATAATCCTGAAATTAAGGGCCCTCCCCTAGCAAAATCCTGCAACAGATACTGGAACATCCAAACACAAGCCCTTTTCAAGCTAGAGAAGATGCTGTTGATTAAATTACAAAAGAGGCAATCAGATTTCACAATGAATCAACTTGAAAAAACCAGAGACAAGATCCTCTTACTCCTTTCAAAAGACAGAGCATTAATAGAAGCTATCAGAAGGATGCAGTAAACAATCCTAGCCCTCCCCTCACAGGAGAAGAGGGAAACAACAGACATGCAGTCACTAATCAACCAAGAGAAGTCAAAAGGCTACTAAGGAAAAGTGACCTATCGACTAGAAGGAGTCACCGCTGGCCTGTCCACCAGGAATTCTGGAGAGGCTACCGCATCTCGGCAAAATCAGGTAAGTCCACAACCTCATGATCCCGATGTGCCAGATGCATCCTTTATGTACCTGCAAAGAAGGAAAGAGGCAGAGCCATCTTATCCTCCATCAAGAGAGGAAGGCGGCCTGGTGTGTCAAGAGTACTTCCAAGGACCCCGGTAGTCCCCCTTCCGCCGTCAGGAGAGCCTACCAACTGGACTCAAGATCAAAAAAGAGAAGCAACACAGAAGAGCCAGGAGACTTCGCATGAAGGTCTCTTGGTGGTCCCTGATATGCCAGAGCCTTCGATAGCAGAGGCCCAAATCAACAAGAGGTCGGATCCATCCACATCTACCTCTGCTGTGTACCTGCAAAGAAAGGAAATGAGTCAGAACAGATTATTCCCTTTATATCAAACCTGTCGTAAATTAAAAATCAAGGGACCCAAAAGAAACCAATCAGCCTTGAAGGGCAAGGAAGCCTCATGCCCCCAGAGGTAGCCCCCTTCTGCTGGAGATCCCGGATTCAAGTTCAAGAAAGAAAGAAGCTGAACAGAAGGGCTCTCGTCCAAAGGCTGTCGAGGGAGACAGAACCGTCTGTGCTTAAGAGGCATAGGAGGAAGAGCAATCAAGCGAGACGAAGATCCCTCGCAAGCCCCATCCGGCGACCTGAGGGAAAGAAGGAGTCGGCGGCTAGCCAGAGCAAAAGAGAGCTCGTTCCTCAGGAGGACGAAGGAGGAGAGGCGAGAGGAAAATCATCACCAGCTTGGCTGGAGCTCAAGCAGGAACCAGTCTGGAAGAAGCGACCTGCTATGATCCCGCCAACAGGCTAATCCGATCCTCCCAGACCACGTGGAGCACATGCTAACACGCGTGTGACACTTGGCCGGAGCGATATAGAACCAGACAAGTGGCTCTTATTGCCTCGGATCCCCTTTTTTTTTCCTTTGTTTTTCCTCATGCATGATCACGTGCTGTGGCCACGCGCCAGCCACTAGGATAGTAGCTATGCATGATCGACACGTGGATGTCGTCTTTGTAATTTCTCCCCTTCCTTAATCATAATTCATCAGCCTTTTTTTGAAAAGAAAAAAAGAAAAAATAGACCTAATGCGTACAAAAATCAATAAACAGTAGGATATAATTAGAGAACAAAATGCTTCTGGAAAGGGTAGATATAAGTATTATGAGAACCAATCATAATTTATGCTGGAAATTTTAGGAATGCTTGATCTTAATCATGAAATAAAGTCATTCTCATTTCCCATAATTTAAAATCATGGGCCATAGGACATCATGTCACTTGAGTGCACACACGATGAGGTTGCAATGTTTTGAATATCATCTAGTATCATTTCGATCTACACTCTGAAGGTATGCAAACCTATATATATATGAATATATTAAGTTACATCATCTAGTATCATTGATCCACACTAGGGCCACTATGATGGTATATGCAAACCTATTTATGAATTAAGTTAGTTCTTATCTTTAGTACCACGTCGATGACGATGACATGAGAAATTCTCAAGAGTATCGCACTTGAGGCTTGAATAGAATCAACACTTTGGCTATAATCTTTAAAGGTTATTTTTGTAGTCTATATCAAAGCATGATTTCTTAAGAGTGAGAAAGTCCATGCTTTGTGCTCCGTGTTGAATCCTTGTATTTTTAGATTTTTTACGACAAGGCATGACAAACTACATAGTGGAGCCATATGAAGGTCATAATCATAGCTCCTTCAAACAAAAGAATCATTCCAAGCATGTTGCAAAAAAACATTCAAATCATCACAAAGGAATGGTGAGGTTTATCAAGCCTCCTTTCCAAAACAATAAAATATAAATTTAGAGTGGACCTTCTCTAATTTGTGGCACATATCCCTACGTCATGTAGTTGTGTCAATTGTGCCATGTGCCTTTTCTATTTTCCTTTTTTTTTTTGGTTTGTACCCAATTGTCAAAGATGCTGAAACCCATTTTTAAAACCTTTTGAAAAATGGAACACACAAACATGCACCTTTGTTTCAAGCAAAACATACTTTTTATGCTACTATCTAGAATAAAAGATGTATTAACTTCAGAAACTAAACAAGTTTGTATTTAGAAAAAATTCAGAGTATACTAGGAGCAAACCAAAAATCATATAATGACTTACAATACAACACATCACAAACTATTTAAAACATTCAGGAGGTTTAAAGCAACAATTGACTTACAATACAACACATCACAAACTATTTAAAACATTCAAGAGGTTTAAAGCAACAATAAATCTATTTGACTTAAAATACAACACATCATAAACTATTTATTTCACTACAAGAGGCGGGGCCATTATCTATGCTCTTTTCGATGCTTTAGACCTAAGCTTAAAATAGTAGAAACATCGAAATACGCGTCAAAAAAGCGTTAAAATAGAAACATCGAAATAAGCGCCGATATATGCATCGAAATAAGGGTTGAAATAATTATGTTTTCCACGCTTATTTCGACTCTGATTTCGACTGACATTTCGACTCTGATTTTTCGACCAACATTTTGACTCCTATTTCGACAGTTATCTCGACGCGTGCAGATAATAATTTTTTTGGCATAATGGTGCATCCAACTGCAGTCTTGTAGCTGGATGCACCATTATGTCAAAATTATAGAGTACCAAAGGTAGCTGTACTCTTATGTGAAGAACGAAGCGAATTTATTGGAAAAGTTAGAGTGCCATAACACACAATTCACACAAGTGCAAACAATGGCCAAATTATGTTGCAAGATTGAAATTTACATATCAAGCTCTGACGAGATAAGCCAAAATTGCTTAAAGTAGTTGCATACAAGCTATATAAGCTCAAACAAAGATGTGAGCTAACCGAAATATGTATGTACAAGAGGAAAGACATGGGTAAGGCCACTCTATGCGGAGCCCTCACTCAGGGTCAGGCATTGGTCCCCCTGCGAAAACCATACAAGATGCTTTTTTTGGTCTACAAAACAACGATCTAACATGACATGGTAAAGCAAGTATACAAATCATAAGGTTAATGCTTACTGCACTTAACATATCTACAATGCGCCCCCAATTGAGGTTGGTGCCTTCTTGCTCAAGCTTCTCCAAAATAAAGTACGTGTTATGGCAGCGAGCAATGTCCTCCTCTTCTCCCGTTGCCGATCGACCAACCACTTCTAAAAGTATCAAAACAACAAGATAAGCATTGATACTTACAAAGTAGACATAACATCAAATGAAACATACAAGATCAGCATTGATACTTATAAAAAGTAGACATGGAATGCGTCCCAACCGCCGCTTCCAAGGTGAGAGCTTCCTACACTCTCCATTCGGGCTTTGGTCGCATCCTCCTGTTGCTTGTAGCATTGGGGATTTCTTGCATGCTTTTGTTTCTCCTCATTCCAATCCTCGGTGCTCATGTACCAAGGCTTCTCACCCCCTACCTTCACTCTCCTAGTCACATCTCCCCGCATATGTTTCATGACGTCCACCATGTGGTCCTTTATCCACCTTATGGGGATGACATCACTACCGACGGTCGGCTTGTACTCATCCTTGATTTGATTTATGACTCTATCTTTCTTATCTTTAACCAACTTTGGTCATAAAGTCATAATCATTTGCAAAGACAATGTGGCAAAGCTCGCGGATGCCGCTCTTCATCTCTTGCTCGACATTATCGAAAACCACATTGCCATTGACAATTGTGTAATATTTTTTCCTATGGACAGGTGTGATTTGTGTGTCGAAATGTTGCGATGATCACGAGCGTGGGTTGTGGGTTGTGTGTCGAAACGTCGCGATGATCACGAGCATGGAGTGCTTCTGGCGCTAGATGGGGAAGGACACTCACGTGGGGACGTAGACCCATCCATGTCCCCACTTGGAAAACAACCGGCTCCACCTCCACTATTCAAGCATTGTCCTCTGCGAGTGGTCGAGGGACTTGAGGGAGGGGTTATGGCAGCTCTTTGTGGGGTTTGTACAGGTAAACTAGGGTTAGCAGTGGTGGTGCCCGATGGTGCGGGAAGTGCCCGCTCCTCTCCCAAAATATTCTTGTGCCATCGCTCTTTGCTCGAGCATGGCTTCTGCTAAAAAACCCATAAACTGGTCAGGCGACATGGAATATGGAGAGAAGGATGGAGAGTAAGCTGGTGTCTCATCTGAAGTGCGAGACATGTTTCTACACACACATAACAAAGCCCACATGGACACTTTAATAAGAGCATATACATGAATTATCCCTCAACATTCATTCATTTATGCATGAGGCCTTATACATGAGGCCTTATGCATAAGGCTATGCATGAGCTTATGCATAAAGCATGCATGAGAATTATGCATAAAGATTGTGCATAAAGCTTATGCATAAACCTTATGCGCAAGCCTACAAAGCTATGCACATGAGGTCTTATGCATAAAGCACTATGCATAAGGCCTTAACCCATGAGGCCTTAAGCATAAAACTATGCATGAGGCCTTATGCATAAAGCATGCATGAGGCCTTATGCATAAAGCTATGCATGAGGCTTATGCATAAAGTATTATGCATAAAACGTGAATGAGCATTATGCATAATGCTTATGCGCAAACCTACAAAACAAATCCCTAGCACCCAAGGGTGCAATAATAATAGAGGAAAGAGAGGAAAGAGAGGAAAGCACTTACCTCTTTTTCGTGATGTTGAAAGAGATGATTAGAGGACCTACAAAACGAACAAAGGGTGAGAAAAGGATTAGTAATGCATACATACAAAAGCTTACGCAAACTATGCTGCTATGCAAGCCTTCTGCAAGCTATGCTAAAGCTTGTGCATAAAGCTTTAAGCATAAAGTTATGCATGAGACCTTATGCATAAAGCATTATGCATGAGGCTTATGCATAAAGCACTATGCAAGCCATGCTATCCTAAACTAAACCATACCCCAGCACTATGCATTAAACATGCATGCATAGAGCTTAATGCATGCATAGATTGACCTCTATGCATAGAGCTTAATCTATGCATATATCTCGATGCATTATGAATGCATGCATAGAGCTTAATCTATGCATTAAGCTCTATGAATAAAGGTTAATACATAGATGAAGCTCTATGATTATAGCTCTATGCATAGAGGACCTACAAAACAAAACCCTTCTTTTTGGTAGATAAAAATAGAGAAAAGAGAGGATAAAAAAGATAGGAAAGAGAGGAAAGAACTTACCTCTTTTTGGTGATATAAAAAGAGAAGATTAGAAGACCTACAAAACCAACAAAAGGGTGAGGAAAGGATTAGTAACGTGTACATACAAAAGCCCTAAGAACCTAATGCATACATACAAAATTGAAAAGAGAGGAAAGAGAGAAAAGAATTTACCTCTTTTTGGTGAAGTTGAAAGAGAGGATTAGAAGACTTGCAAAACAAAACAAAAAGTTGAGAAAATGAATTAGTAATACAAAATCCTAAAAGTGTGAATAGCATGGTTACACAAGGAGGTTTATCCTTCAACAGACACACACCAATTTAACAACCAAGAGGAGAGGAGAGGCAAAGGGAGGGGAGGGAAGGCAAAGAAGGAGGTGGAGAAGAGCTTGGGGGAGAGAAAGAACCTGCAAAACAAATGAGAAAGTATAAAAATAAGAAAATTGTCCATAATTACACACACAGACATTTTACATCACATGTACATGTAACCAAGAGGAGATGGGAGTGAGGAAAAAGGAGGCATACCTCGTGATTTGAGGAAGCAAAACACACACGCACGAAAAAAATACAAAAAAAAGAGAGGTTCTGTTTTACTGTAAAAACATGCGCTGTTGTTATATGCGTCGAAATAACCGTGGAAAAAAGCGTTGAAATCAGGGTGAAAAAAAGCGTCAAAAACTGTGTGGGAGATAGCATGGAAATAAGTGTCGAAAAAATAAATTTCACACGCTATTTTCGACAGATATTTCGATGTTCTTTTCGACGCTTATTTTGACGATCCCTACTTTTCATTCAAATTCAAAATCTTTCTAGACCTTGCGTGCCCCAGACATTTCAAATTACCTATCACCGACTACCACCCTCCACAAATACTTAAGGAAGGATTCCCCTCCAAAAATAAGCATTCGTTTCCATTCTGCAAATCAATATGGAAACCATGGACGACGCCACACCCTTAAATTTTGTTGATTTAGAGGAGAAGACACTTTGCTCATGTACTCACTGTGCAAATACCAAGTGGCTTGACATCGACGAATTTGCAATGATCATACAAAAAAATGGAGAATATTTTTGGTGGAGCGATTGGAACATCTAATTAGTGGCAATGCACGCTTTAACAATGACAAACCAATGGATATCTGACCTGAACAATGGAGACCAATAAGAGTAGCCACAATTGAGGTGATCCAACAACCCAAGGAACTTGCGACGGATTCAGAGAAAATACTAGAACATGACATGGATAACATGATAAATGCCCCCGTAACACTAGCTCCACGGATGGTGTTATGTGTGTGCCCGTAGATTCCCTTGCATGGAAGCTCATTGAAGAGAAGTGGGTAGCCTTTTAGGAGGAGTCCCGTAGATTCCCTTGCATGGAAGCACATTGAAGAGAAGTGGGTAGCCTTTCAAGAGGAGGCTCGCCATATTCGACTCGGACTAGCGATGGATGGAGTGAATCCATTTGGTCTTAAAGTTCATCATGGAGTACATGGCCTGTTTGTCTAGTTAACTATAATATTCCACCATGGCTAGCGATAAAAACAGGGCATCTTTTATTGTCTTTGATAGTTCCTGGAAAGTACAAGGTGAAGAACATGGATGTGTATTTAGCCCCTTTAGTTGAGAAGCTTTGTGTTCTATGGGAAGGCATTGAAGTTCATGATATTTCCAAGAGGTTTGGACAATGTGCGCTAACATTGAGAGGAATACTTATGTGGACTATGCATGATTGGCCTGGCTATGGAGAGTACTCAGGTAATACTGTAGCTTTATAATATATTATGTTAAGTCATGATTGTCAAATATAGCTACTACAATCTTTTTTGATGTTATACAAGGCTTTCAATGTCAGGGTATAATGGATGTCCATTATTTGGGCCGCAACTTGAGGCTCGATACTCAAAGTCTATGAAGAAGATAGTATACGAGCCACAAGAATCTCCCAGTGGACCATCCTTTGCATGAGGGATTTCTAGGGAGATCTCCTTGCATATGGAAGAGCAGTGATTGGAGGACCTTATGGGAGCTGGATCGAACCTGTACACCTCCAGGGATGAAGCGTCTATGCATTTTCCATCAACTTCCATACTGAAATGACCTTTTAGTGAACCATCTTCTTCACCCAATGCACATTTTCAAGAATATAGCCGAGATGCTTTGGAAAACCATCATAGGAGCAAATGAGAGTAAGGCACAAGGAAATGATTTACAAGAGGTTCAACGCATGCACCACTTATGGGCCCAAAATAGAGCAGATGGTAAGGTGAAGCTACCAAAAGCACCTTAGGTCATGACAAAGAATGAGAAACGGCGTGTAAAGAAGTGCATTAGTGAGTTTCGTACCCCTACAGGATGCATGCATTGCTTGAAGGGAGCATTTACAAAGGACGATGAGCTTAGTGGCTTGAAGAGTCATGATTGGCACAAATTCTTGCAATTCGTGCTTCCTATAGCCATCAAGGATTGTCTCAACGATGACATTAGAGCAACAATTTACAAAATTGGTGCAGTGGTACGTTGGATATCAAGGAAAGAGACTAAAGAGACACATTTTAAGCAGCATAGTTAAACTCAATTGAGGCTATTACAGTGGTTGAGAAATACTTTCCAACAAGTATTTTAACCATTCAATTACACTTGCATTGGTCCCTGCCAAAACCATACAAGATGCTTTTTTTGGTATACAAAACAACGATCTAAAATGACATGGTAAAGCAAGTATACAAATCATAAGGTTAAGGCTTGCCGCACTTAACATATCTACAATGCGCCCCCAATTGAGGTTGGCGCCTTCTCGCTCAAGCTTCTCCACCAAAAGAAAGTACGTGTGTTATGGTGACGAGCAATGTTCTCCTCTTCTCCCGTTGCCAGCCGACCAACCACTTGATTCTAAAAGTACCAAAACAACAAGATAAGCATTGATACTTACAAAGTAGACATAACATCAAATGAAACATACAAGATAAGCGTTGATACTTACAAAGTAGACACGGAATGCATCCCAATCGCCGCTTCCAAGGTGAGAGCTTCCTACGCTCTCCATTCGGGCTTTGGCCGCATCCTCTTGTTGCTTGTAGCGTTGGGGATTTCTTGCATGCTTTTGCTTCTCCTCATTCCAATCCTCGGTGCTCATGTACCAAGGCTTCTCACCCCCTGCCTTCACTCTCCTAGTCACATCTCCCTGCCAATGTTTCATGACATCCACCATGTGGTCCTTTATCCACCTTATGGGGATGACATCACTATCGATGGCCGGCTTATACTCATCCTTGAGTTGAATTATGACTCTATCTTTAACCAACTTTGGCCATAAATTCATAAAGTCATTTGCAAAGATAATGTGGCAAAGCTCGCGGATGCGGCTCTTCATCTCTTGCCCGACGTTATCCAAAACCACATTGCCATTAACAATTGTGTAATATTTTTTCCCACCGGTGGGTATAGGTTGTGTGTCGAAACATCGCGATGATCGTAAGCGTGGAGTGCTTATGGCGCTAGATGGGGAAGGATGCTCACGTGGGGGCGTAGACCCATCCATTCCCCCACTTGGACAACAACCACCTCCAACTCCACTATTCGAGCGTTCTCCTTCAGAACGAGTGGTTGAGCGAGTGGTCGAGCGACCTAAGGGAGCGAGTGGTCGAGCGACCTGAGGGAGGGGTTATGGCAGCTCTTTGTGGGGTTTGTATAGGAGAACTAGGGTTAGTGGTGGTGGTGCCTGATGGTGCGGCCGAAGTGCCCACCCCTCTCCCAAAATATTGTTGTGCCATCACTCTTTGCTCGGGCATGGGCCGTGCTACAAAACTGGTCAGGCAACATGGCATCACTCTTTGCTCGGGCGTGGGCTTTGCTACAAAACCCATAAAGTGGTCAGGCGACATGGCATATGGAGACAAGGATGGAGAGTAAACCGGTGTCTCATCTGGAGTGCGAGACATGTTTCTACACAACACACATAACAAAGCCCACATGGACACTTTAATAAGAGCATACACATGAATTATCCCTCAACATTCATTCATTTATGCATGAGGTCTTATGCATAAAGCCTATGCATTCATTCATTTATGCATGAGGCCTTATGCATAAAGCCTATGCATAAAGCTATGCATGAGGCCTTATGCATAAAGCTATGCATGAGGCCTTATACATGAGGCCCTATGCATAAAGCTATGCATGAGGCTTATGCATAAAGCATGCATGAGAATTATGCATAAAGTTTATGCGTAGACCTACAAAGTTATGCATAAAGCTATGCATGAGGCCTTATGCATAAAGCTTGTGTATAAAGCATTATGCATAAAGCACTACGCATGAAGCCTTAAGCATGAGGCCTTAAGCATAAAACTATGCATGTGGCCTTATGCATAAAGCATGCATGAGGCCTTATGCATAAAGCTATGCATGAGGCTTATGCATAAAGCATACATGAGGCCTTATGCATAAAGCTATGCATGAGACTTATACATAAAGCTTATGCATAAACCATGAATGAGCATTATGCATAATGCTTATGTGCAAACCTACAAAACAAATCCCCGACACCCAAGGGTGCAATAATAATAGAGGAAAGAGAGGAAAGATAGAAAAGCACTTACCTCTTTTTCGTGATGTTGAAAGAGATGATCAGAGGACCTACAAAACCAACAAAAGGGTGAGGAAAGGATTAGTAATTCATGCATACAAAATCTTATACAAGCCTTATGCAAGCTATGCTAAAGCTTATGCATAATGCTTTAAGCATAAAGTTATGCATGAGACCTTATGCACAAAGCATTATACATGAGGAGGCTTATGCATGAAGCACTATACAAGCCACACTATCCTAAACATAGAGCTTAATCTATACATTAAGCTCTACAAAACAAAACCCCTCTTTTTGGTAAATAAAAAAAGAGGAAAGAGAGAATAAAAAGATAGGAAAGAGAGGAAAGCACTTACCTCTTTTTGGTGATGATGAAAGAGAATATTAGAAGACCTACAAAACCAACAAAAGGGTGAGGAAAGGATTAGTAATGCATACATACAAAAGCCCTAAGAACCTAATGCATACATACAAAATCGAAGAGAGAGGAAAGAGAGAAAAGAATTTACCTCTTTTCGGTGAAGTTGAAAGAGAGGATTAGAAGACTTACAAAATAAAACAATAAGTTGAGAAAAGAATTAGTAATACAAAACCCTAAAAGTGTGAATATCATGGATACACAAGGAGGTTTATCCTACAAAAAACACACTCCAATTTAACAACTAAGAGGAGAGGGGAGAGGAGGGGAGAGGGAGGGCAAAGAAGGAGGTGGAGAAGAGCAGAAAGAACCTGCAAAACAAGTGAGAAAGCAAAAAAATAAGAAAATTATCCATAATTACACATAGACATTTTACATCACATGTACATTTCACCAAGAAGAGATGGGAGTGAGGGTGTGTTTGTGTGTGTATATATACATACATACATACATATATATATATATATAATATATATATATATATATATATCTGTGTGTGTGTGTGTGTGTGTGTGTATACATACATATACATATATATGTGTTTGTGTGTGTGTGTGTATAATAGAGAGAGAGAGAGAGAGAGAGAGAGAGGAACCCCATCCTGACAAGAAATTGGTTACGATCCTATTCCATCGCCGCAAAAGGCTATTCTCATCGATTGTTCCCAGTTCACTTCGTGAGGCTACTTCCCTACCATTTTCTCATTCTTTAGCATGGATTATGATAAGATAAACTTCCTTTGCTTTTTTATTACTAGATAGAGAGAGAGAGAGAACTCATAAGGAGTCATCAAAGAAGGAGGGGGGGATCCATAAGGAGGGAGAATGAGAAGAATCATGGCAAATCTCTAGAAGAGGATGTAAATCCTGGGTAGCCTAACAGCATGATCTCTATTGTGTATTTTTCTCACATCGTGTCCTCTTCCACTCCTCACAAAATTTAAAGGATATGGGGCCTTCCATTTTCGTTAACTTTCTTGGTTTTTTGGATTTAGTTCTCTATAAATCCAAGGAGGTTATAAGAAATCAAAATATGAGTAGGCACCTTGCTATGATTGAATCAAATAAATAATTTTTAATGTCCATGATTTGAAGGCTACAATGCCCAAAAATGGGGCATTTCTCTTTCAACCTTGATGCCCTTTAAAAAAGATTTCAAACCCTTACATTTCAACCTTAGAGCTCTCCAATCAAAACATTTTAACATACAAATTTAAGCATCCAAGAGACTCATAATACTATAATAAATCACCACTATTACGAGACTCCCAAGGTATTAAATTTTTATACATATCCATTTTAGCGCTCGGTGATTGGCTAGTGACCACTCTCAAACCCCTGACTGCTAATCTCTAACGCCTATACTTAAGCCATAAGCCCTAGTATTATTTTAAAAAAATATATATATAAAATTAAGAGAGCTTTTAAACCCTTCCAATAATGCTACATGAGAAAAAACTATTTGGTCTTCTCTTTTAAGTCTAATTTGCAATTTACAAAAACCTTCTCTTTTTATTGTTCAAGTTTGATTTTCAAAAAATTTCATCACCTACATTAATTAAGCTTGGATTTTTTCAACTCATACGATGAACATGATTTTTTTTCCCTTTTTTTTTGTATTGTAAGGTTATTGCCACATGAGAAAAAACTCTTTGGTCTTCTCTTCTAAGTCTAATTTGCAATTTACAAAAACCTTCTCTTTTTATTGTTCTAGATCAATTT
Source organism: Cibotium barometz (assembly GCF_041138505.1). Lineage (NCBI taxonomy): Eukaryota > Viridiplantae > Streptophyta > Polypodiopsida > Cyatheales > Cibotiaceae > Cibotium > Cibotium barometz. Next base: position 14,573,949 of record NC_141078.1, read on the forward strand.
TCGAGAAATTGTAACACCTACATTAATTAAGCTTGGATTTTTCCAAGTCATGAGATGATTTCCTTGTACGTGTGTTTTCCTCTCATGTACGTGTGTACATGAGAGGGGCTCCTACATGCTAGAATGAATCGATCCATGAACGCCTTGGCTGCATTTTTCTTTATGCACATGCAGAATTGCGCAACCAATTGCTACACAAAGCCTCTCGCATACGCAACCGATTGCTTTGTCGCCACATGCATTTTCTTCGTCCCTCTTTCTTTAATTTCACATTCGACCCTATCCCTTTCTTGATCTTAATTGACTTCAGGTTGCTTGCACTTCAAGTATACCTTATTAGCTGGCCGAGTCAAGTGGATTAGATCAAGCTTTGACAACACTCCATAAATGACCAGCCGAATGCTTTAACAGGCATTTTGGTGTGTATCCTTGCTAGGAAGAAGCACTCAATCCAACATAAAAGTTGGGCACAAGGCCACATGCTTTTCATCTTCTAAGGACTTGTGATGTAGGTAGATTATTCAACAAGTGAAGAGAGTAGTATTGGTTACAAAATGACAGAAGTGAGAGGTTAATGGAGTTGGTATTACAATATGACAATGAGAGGTCATGTTTTTTTTTCACCTTGTAAGGACTTTAGTGTGGATATATTTTTTGAGAATAGGAATAGTTTAGGAGTTATCCACAATGTTACATTATGATAATAAGATACGCATGGGCATTGAATCATATCATGTGTGGCATTAAATCAAATCACGTGTTGCATTTTTACATACGCATGCTAAGATTTACATCATTTTTCTACAAGTCAATCATATCCAAGGATGTCAAACTAGATGCTGTCTAACATACACATGCTAAAATTTGCATCATTTTTCTACAAGTTCATCATATTCAAGGGTATCAAACTAGATGCTATCTAACAAAAATCTCCACAAAAGGACAAATGGGAGTGGTAAGCAACTTGGTATAATAATACAAACTTGGCTTCTTAGAGACAACTACTCCACTCTAGATGCAATAATATGCAGGCCTTGCAACTAGCACGTGTCCAACAACCAAATATAATAATATAAAGGCTTGTTAGAGAGACAAGTATTCCACTCTGGATGTAGTAATATGCAGGCATTGCAACTAGCACATGTCCAACTTGTAAGCTTGTAGATTCTATGGTTGAGTAGCCTCTGCATTTTTTAATCACAACTTAATCTTTGTAGAAAAAATATATTTGAGAAATCCAAGAAAAAATGGATAACTTATAGAAGGAATACAAAAAATGAACCCCTACATGGAACTCTATTTATATGTATGAAAAATGTTATGAAATGACAATAAATTATTTAATTTTTCTAGAATATGCCATGTTGAAAAGTAAGTTACATACTCTAAGTGACTAGTGCAAACAAACTATATATTTTATAATACATGGAAAGGACTTAGCCTTAAAAACTTAATCCATCATGCCACCAACAGAGAAATAAAGAAATCTATGAGATATTTTCAAGAATAATTATGCTTACATTATTTGAAACTCCAAAAGTTTTAAAATGTTTTAGAAAAAGTTTGTAGTAGTAATGACAAAGAACTAGAAAAACTTTGTTCATTATCTTCAAAACACAAGAAAATATACTACAATATTTTCTTAGGACACACGATTATTTAACAAGCGTTTGTGAATATTCCAAATGGAAGGAATATGGAAATGAACACTACTAAGGAAGCCTTAATAATAGAGTTATCAATTATGTTTCCATAAATGCTAACCACATAAGATTAAATAAAGTGAGAAATATGTAAATATGACATTTAAAAATTTGTAATTTAAATGAAAAGAAAAATACATAATAAAACTAAATTAAAAGACAATGGCACTACTAGAGGTTTAAGGCATACCGATGCTAGAACTCCGTCGCAAATGTCGAGCGTCGGTATGTACGTCCTAAACTTGGAGGCAAAGAGTATGGGCGGGTAATTTTCAAAACTGAGTATACCGACGCTTATACCGACGCGTATACCGATGCATATTCCGACGTAGATACTGACACCCGCAACTTTTTTATAGTCGAGAACCTCTCATTCTCTGTTTTGCAAGGCATCGAATGTCCATACAAGGTATGCGTGCATCTCCCTCAAGCGTTCGCCTTCTTCCATTCGACCCACTCTTGATGTATGTGTGTGTGTGTGTGTGTGTGTGTGTGTGTGTGTGTGTGTGGAGAGAATTAGTGAAGTGTGTGTGTGGATCTCCCTCTCTCTCCTTGGGCATTTTGCCTCTCCCCATCTCCTCATCTGCTTATGTGTGTGTGTGTGTGTGTGTGTGTGTGGAGAGATTAGGGTAAATGTGTGATGTGTGTGTATATCTCCTTCCCCTCTCTCCATCCTTCTTCTTACCTTCTTAATTATGTTTGGAGAGAGGATTTGTATGTGTGTGTTGTGAGAGATGTAGAGAGTGAGAGAGCTTGTGTATGTGCATCTATTACTAATATATGCAATGTGTGTGTAGGTTTATTCCTCCCACGTGTGTCCTAGCTTGCAGATCTGCTTCGAACACGCACTATCCAATCCACATTTGAGAGGTAAGCACATTACCAATTATGTTGTTTTATTACTGCTCTCTTTGTTATGTTTTAATTTGTTCTCAATTTGTAATTATTAATTGAAATTATGAGTATGCAAGCTTGTTGTTTTATGCACATATATGCTAATATTAGCATATATGTGAGTGGATAAGAAATTAATGTATGTGCTTATTTGTCTTTACACACACACACACACTTTGCACAAGAGAGAGAGAGAGAGAGAGAGAGAGAGATATATTTTCTTTTTGGCGCATACCCAAGGCGTTTCAGTCTCTTTTTCAACTTGAAATCTAATGTCTAAGACATGCATGTCAATGTTATGTCTATATGTATATACTCTAATGTATATGCCTAAAGCACATATCCATAAGCTAATGTATATGCCTAAACATCGCTAATGTATACTTGATCTCCCTCAATGGTTGGGGAAAAAAATCCCGTTTGATGCTTTAAATGTTATTTTTAAAATCTCTCTCAAAACAGATGGGGAAAAGAAGCCCGTTTGACGCTTTAAATGTTATTTTTAAAATCTTCACGGCTGGGAAAAAGAAGCCATGTTTTATGGTTTACATAATGCTTAATGATTTGTGTAATGCATAATGATTTGCATTTAATGAGCTACATATACATGTTATCCTACTAGATGGAGCCTCTCAATCTTGAAGAGAGAATAGCGTGTCCATGCATGCGATGTAAGTACCAAATATTTCAAAAACGAAGGATTTGCAACCAGCATATTCATGACGCTGGCATATTTCCAATGGAGCGCTTACAAAATTTACGGTTTCAATCGTACAACCAAGCAAGTGTGCAACCACATCTTGATAACATTGCGCCTATGAATTCTCATCCCCAACAAAGGATGAGAATATCGAAGGAGGGAGTGACAAATGGAGCTCAATTAACAGCACCCGAGGGAATGGAAGAAGGTCCAATGGAGGAAATGTTGGATGCCTTTCTCGAGCAACAAGAAGGTGTCTTCGAGGAGAATGAACATGAAGATCATCAACCACGACATTCTCAACGGTCAAATTATGAACCAAAGGACGAGGCCATGCGTAAACTTGCACGCCTTCCACTATACAATGGTGCCAAGATATCTGTATTGCGTGCATCTCTTACGATGCTAAATTTACAGTCAATTTTTGGATGGTCTAATACAAGTGTCACTGAACTCTTCAAGTAAGTGATTTATGGAGATTACACCTAATGTTGGAATGATAAATTTTTAACTTGTATTTGACTAAATCTTAATAGTAACGATCAGATATTGCCATACTTGCAGGCTTTTGAAAGACCAGATATTGCCATACGGCAACGAGATGCCTCCATCTCGTGCAGATGCCAAGAAGTTATTGAAATCCACAAGCATGGATTACAATAATATTCATGCTTGTCGTAATGATTGTATTCTCTTCTGCCATGAATACGAGCATTTGCAAGAATGTCCCCATTGTGGCTCTAACAAATATAGAGAAGATGTTCAGGGGGAAGTTGTCCCAGTAAAGGTTCTTAGGCACTTTCCAATCATCCCAAGAATAAAAAGCATGTTGAGGTGCAAATCTATAGCAAGCTTGATGACATGGCATGCTACAACTCGATCCACAGATGAAGTGATGCGTGTGCCTGCTGATTCACCCGCATGGAGACACATTGAAGAGAAATGGTCGGCTTTTAGGGAAGATCCTCGTAACCTCCATCTTGGCCTAGCAATGGATGGTGTAAACCCTTCTCGTTTACGAAGCTCTTCATGGAGCATGCTGCGTGTATTGAACACGTGTATGGCAGCATGCTCCATGATGATGTGCTAAATGTAGCTGCGGGTAAATGTTGCCATACATGCGTTCAATACACGCGATAAGTTACGGGCGCGTGTATGGTCGCGCATGTATATGAGTAGTATCGTGCGCGTGTATATTGGCATCTAAATTCGCGTGCATCTAAAACAGTGAAACTTTTTATACTTTCATTAAAAACTGATTATGATTATGTGTTTGCTCTTTTGTACATAGGATGTCATCAACCTCCTCAAGCAGTTCTGGTGAGGATGAGACAATGCGTCATCGTAATCGCGATGCGTGGTTGGGACAAAGGATCAAGTGTATGTGTAATTGATGTCAAGGATGCATTGTACGAGCGCGTCAAATTACCTTGAATCACATCTCCATGTATGGAGAATGGAATCAAACAGGTTTAGAGGTGAGTAGATGTAAATTGATAGTATTCAAATGACTCATGGTATCCAAATTAAATTAATGGAGTTGTAATATATATACTCTAATTGAAGCAAGATGCAGTACCACACCCTAACATGGTGCCCTACGCGCGGCGAGAGCACGCAAAACGTCGACGAGATAATGCTGGAGCTTCGGGATCTATTGTTAGAGATGAGTGGGAAAGGGATGACAATAGCCCTGCACCCCACGAAGTTGTGGAAGAGGAAGTGTTTGATGATATGGTGCGGTATCTTTTTAGTACATGAGTATGCTGACGGTTTGTGTAAGACCAATATTTGATAATCATCATCGATTTCTCCCATCAGATCATCCTAAATATGTTGCTAGTAAGAGTAACATTCCTTCACAAACACTTCGTGCAAAAGATTGGAAGCGTATTTGGGAGTCTACAAATGTTCTTCCTCCAGATGGCATGAACAGGTACAGTAATGTTTTTCAATCTTGTTTGTGTAGTCTCTAATTGGATTAAAGATCACATAGAGCAATCCCTTGTGTAGGTACTCCATTTTTTTCGGCTACCATATTGGACCCATCTTAAGATTAACCATCTTCTTGATCCCATGCACATCTTCAAGAATGTGGGATCTGGTATTTGGGAACATGTTATTGGTAAACGTGACAATGTTAGCGTACGGGAGGACTTGCGGGTCGCAGGACGTATGCGTCAAGCTTGGCCACGAGAGGAGGGTGGGCACGTTCGTCTTCCGCCTGCACCATGGATTATATCAAAGAAAGACGAGAAGCAGGTAAAGCAAGCCATCACCACTTTGCGTACTCCCATTGGATGCATGAGATCATTGAAGGGAGCCTTTACAACCACTAAGAAAAGAGGCGTTGAGCAACTATATGGGTTGAAGTCCCACGATTGGCACAAGATACTCCAAGTAAGTGTTTTCCAAGTCTTGTACGTTGAAATTAAATTTTGTAATGCCATAAACCATACATACATATGCTCTTATGTGCGCAGTTCATACTACCTCTACTAGCATCGTCGACCATTGTGTAAATAAGAGTTTGAAAAAATGTATTTATAAGATGGGCGAGCTTGTGAGGTATGTAAAACCCATGTCAGATCACCCTTCATTATACCTTGCAAAATGAACGTGCATGAGGTATAACGTACTATTCATTTATTTTTTAGATATGTTAGCTCCAAAGATATTGATCCAGCCACGTTGGATGATGTGCGTGTTATGGCAGTGGAGGTGGTTTGTTTGGTAGAGGAGACTTTTCCGCGAACCATTCTCACAAGTCAACTACATCTCATTGTCCATTTAGTGGAGGAAATTGCTTTATGTGGCACTGTGCATGCACGTTGGATGTTCTTCCTAGAGCGCTTCATGAAGACCTTAAAAGACTTTGTGAGGCAAAGTGCAAGGCCCGAAGGAAGCATGGCCGAGGGTTGGTTGATACAAGAGTCACTTGTATATATTTCAAAATTTCTTGGTCAGGTGGACAGCTCTTTGCTGCGACTGTGGAGCAATGAAGAGGACTTGAGGATGACCTCTATTGTGTCTCAAGGAAAAGGACAGAGTAAAGTAATTGACAAAACATTGATTCATGATCTCAATTTCACTTGCATCCTTAATAGTGATGTGTTTAGCAAATGGGTTACAAGATATGAGGATGCAAAGACAAAAAGGCAAGCAGAAAGAGCTCTCTTTCGGAGACAACATGGCTCTCGTAAGGCGTACCCTAAGCATCCAGCAACACTTCCGAATGATATCCATGTTGATTGGTTGCATGAGGAAATGGAGAGAGCAGAGAGCGACGAGGTGCTGCATATCACGGCGGAAGAATGGGAGTATGCACGAGGATGCATGTTAAAGGTACATAGAACTAATGTTTTGCATTAGTTGTAAGTGATTTACTTTTAATATTTATTCACATTGCTTACACAAATATTGCTTCTATTTTGGTCCAATGCACTATGTTCAATGCTATATGGTGTGAAGGCAAGCATTTTCGAACACAAAGAATTGATGAAAAGAGGAATACACAAGATTGTGGTGTCATTAGTAGCTTTGAGGAGCTAATGGAAAAATGGATGATTATTGTGGCACAATCCAAGACATATTTAGGCTTGACTTTCGTCGCTTCTTTGTGTATGTTTTGGATGTCAAATGGCAAATGAACGTGGTGGAAAAAGGGCCTAATGCAACGATAAAATGCCATGCAAGTGGCTATGTAACTATTGACTCTACAAAGTTTTGGCAAACAAAGAAAGATAGGCTCGTATTGCCAGAACAATGTGAGCAGGTATGCATTTTTTTACTAATGTGTTTCATGTACATATATATCTAAGCTCGCGTACCCCTTGACTTTTGATATGCTAATTAATTACTGCAGTATGTGTATTTGAGTACGTTATCTATCTGCTAATGGTGCATGACATTAAATGGTGGTACGTCATCCCTATTGCACCACATTCCAAAGTGATGTATAATACATTCACTGATATGGAGCATATGGAGGATGTAACAAGCCGCAATGAAGATGATGTCGAACATGCCACAATGAAGATGTTGTGATCGATGATCTGCAAGAAATAAGAGATGATCATGATAATGAGGATGAGCGTGCCATTTCTCATGATCATGAGGATGACCCTGCCATTGAGGATGATGGTGATATTGATGAGGATGATCAAGGCATCGATACCATTATCAATGGACAGAATATCGATAGTGGAATAAATTTAATCGTAGCCTTACAAATTGATCAAATGGATATTGATGTTGATCGTTTGGCAAGGATGGATCTTATTGAACCAATCCATCACTGTATCGTTCTAAATTGATGACATTTCTATTGTATATGTTGTCTTTTAATTATCATCTCATGATTTATTTTTGAATATATTTCATTGTTGTAAATGCATGTAGTGGGATTGTGTAATGATATATACTGTAATGTACTATGAGATGGTTTAAAGAAAATGGTTTTAAATTTTGTAAAGGAATGGAGTTTTTCTTAATAAAGTTCTCGCGTGTAATAATGCATGTATAATTGCGTGTATATACACGCGCTGATACACGCGTTTCTGAAACCAGTATACACGTGAATTTAGATACCAATATACACGCGCTGGTAGACGCGTTTTTGAAACCAGTATACACGTGAATTTAGATGCCAATATACACGCGCCCGATACTACTCATATACATGCGTGACCATACATGCGCCCGTAACTTATCGCGTCGTGTATTGAACGCGTGTATGGTAGCAGTGTCTTGTAGTGCTGCGTGTATTGAACTCGCGTACGATGATGGGCTAAATGTAGCTGCGGGTGGCTATCCTGCCGAGAAACCTTCCACTCTGCACAAACACGAGTGGAAGGAGGCAAAGAAACGAGTAGAGGGTGGCGTGAAGAGCAGGCAGCATGTGGAGGCATGATGGATCCAGATGGAGACCATTGGATCTTCGCATTTTGGATCTGGCGGCGTCGAGTCATGGGAGGCAGAGTTTGTATCTTGCCACTTTATTTGATTGTTTACTTAATTCATTGATTCTATGATTGTTTTAATCTTACAAATTATGTTGATTATGATACAGCGACGGGTTATGGGGAGGAAGCCCACAGCCCACGATACTGGGTATGCTCGCCGGCATAGCAGACGTGACACGTGGGCCCTCTTCAGAGCCAAGGGATGTATTACGGATGTGCAGTTTGAGATGGCCATGAGACCATACGGTCGACAGGTACTTAAAAACTCTAAACGAATGATTTTGGTTTATTGAATTACATATATATATACTTATATACTATATATTACTTGAACAGGCACAAGCTGCTGGCTGCACCTGCTGATGATCCTGCCACTGATGATCCACCCGCCGCCACTGCTCCTGTTGGACGTGAGCACTACTCATCGGACATGTACACCGATGTGAGCTCATCTGATCATGGAGAGAGCAGCGGGTCATCATCTGGGTCTGAGTAGTACTCAGACTTATAGTATCACATTCCATATTGAGGATGTGGTTGTATATATATTTTTGTAATTGAAGCCATGGGCTACTTCGACATATGGACTCCCTTGTATATATGTGTACACATAAAATTTTGATAGTAATATTGAATCGTGAATTGATAGTATTGCATTCATGTCTGTCTTGAATCGTGTATTGACAATGTATGCATTTATGTCGTTCTTGAATCGTGTAATGACAATGCACTAAATCTTCCTCGTGGATGGTGCAATGCACCCAAAAAAAATCCAGAGAGTGCTATTGGGTGCTGGAATGCTGGAACAGCATCAAATAGCACTCTCTGGATTTTTTTTTTGCTCTCTGTTCACGTGTTAGACGTGTCAACTCTGTAAAAACCGCGTGTATATATGCGGATACTCTGTGAAATGCACGTGTATAAGCACAGCTAAACTGACAAAACACGTATATACGCCCTTGTATCAGCGCGTCTAAGCACAGCTAAATTGACAAAACACGTGTATACGCCCTCGTATGAGCGCGTCTGATTGCTTCTATACAGGCGCTTTTACACGCATGTATCTAGCCGCGATGATACATGCACTGATACACGGGCTCATTACTTTTTTTCCACAAGTCATTTTCCGCGGCTAGGAGCGCGGGTATGAGCCCGATCCCTTGTAGTGGCACATGGCTTGTTTGCCTTGTGAATTATAATCTTCCGCCATGGTTAGCAATAAAGAAAGGTCATTTGTTGCTCTCATTAATAGTTCCAGGAAAGTACAAGGTGAAGAACATGGATGTATATTTGGCACCACTTATTGATTAGTTACGCACATTGTGGAATGGAATTGAATTGAAGGACATGTCAAAGCAGCAGAGTGGCCAAAGACTTGCAACTGTGCAAGGTATTCTCATGTGGACAATGCATGATTAACTTGGCTATGGAGAATGCTCAGGTTTGTCTATATCGAGTTATAATGCATGTCCTCTATGTGGTCCTCGACTTGATTCAAGATACTCAAAAGCATTACGAAAGAATGTCTACCTTATGAGTTTGATAGCTTCATACAACATTGCTAAAAGATTACAAAGCTAGTTGCCCATGTACTAACAAATCATTCTTGCTCAACACTGACGTGTGATGGTGTCTCACTTTCATGTTGATTCAATTGATGCTGTTTGGCCTTGAGTATTATAGCCTTTGGAATCTTGATTTTCTCTAGACGTCGTCCACCCTTGGGCTTCCATGCCCAAATGATGCAACTAGTGTCTTCCCAGCGCTGTGAGGATCATTTCTGTTCTCTCGCCAATACTTGTTCCAGCAATCCTTATAAACCTCCACATCACTTGCATTCTTCTTCTTTGAAATTGGTGCCCAATATTGTATCTGAACTTGTAGGTAATTTATCGAGTTGTTGTTTTGATCAACATCACTTGTTGTCACTCCCAACCATATTGGGTAGTTTGCATCACAAGGTTGTACAAGCACAAAATCTCCTTTAGACACATCAAGAGTCAGGTTGAACTCTTCAGCAGGTCTGTTGCGCATTGGACCACAATAATGGTCCTCATTTACATCAAACCCTTCATCTACATTATCCTCCACTTGAAGGTTAAGAGGCTCAGCTTTTTTGCTTACACTCCTTGGCCAAAAGTCATGAAATCCAATGTCTTCCCTTGCACTAGGGGTTTGCATGTTTAGCATAAGATTCTCCCAATAGGCAAGGACCGGAGTGATCCACTTAGCATAATCACTTTGGTCTCCTTTCTCTTGCAAGTTCTCTTTCCACCAATTGGCATACATGTTTTTTTAAGCCCTCCACAACCTTCTCAATTTCCTTAACATACTCAAAGGGTGGCAATACTTTTGGAAAACCTTCAGGAAGCTTGGGTCCTCCCTGGTCATTTCTCTTCCATAACTCTATACCGCTTTCTGGTAACCAATCAACATTTTTGGGGTGTACTTTGTATTGCATCAAAGGTATTGCATCACTCATATAAAACCTGAATTGCAATGGCTTTGAATGTCCAATCAAGCTATCGGCTCCATCATGTAAGCATCCCTTGACAAAGCCTTTGAAGCTTGCCACCTTTTGTAGGAGAAAGGGTGCTGGATGCATACTAACACACTCATTAAAGATCTTCATCAAATGTGGAAATGTGAAAATGGTTTGTTTCCTCAACTTCTCAGAGAAGCAACTAAACAATGCATTAATATCTTCATGAGTAGGACCAACCATAAGAAAACCAAGCTGCACAATGTCAAACACTCCTCGTGTAACCAATAGGGATAGATAGGCAAATACATAACGGTTCTTATTTTCAGAACCACAATTGTCAAGTTGCAACAACAATGTCCTTGGCAATCTCTTAAAAAATGTCCTTGAATTTGATGGCATTAAACTTGAGGCATTTCTATTGCCCCTATCCTGCACATGTGTGTTAGTATGAAAGACTGACTGCATATGTGAAGAACAATTTTCCTCTGTATCCACATTTGTTTCTGTCTCTGCATCTGCATCCTCAATGCTCTGCTTGCAATATGCGTTTCTCTCCTTCAGCACTTCCATATGCTGATACAGGGCCATAGTAGACAAAACACAATCAAAAAGATCTGTTCGTGGTTCAGCATCTGAGTTTTGTGAGCTTAAGTCACCATACATGTGTTGCTCTCCTCTTTCTAAGTTTCTTAAACATTTTGAGAGAGATGAAATTGTGAAGTTGGGATCACTTGGCCATAACCCCAAGGAAAAGTGACCATAAGCTGTTTGTCCATGTCCATGAGTGAGCATTCATGTTAAGGATATTGGAAGCCTCTCAACCCCATTGAGAGATTTAGGAACTGGTTTAATTTGTGGTATGGCAGTCTTGCTCTGGTCCATCTTATCATGTATAATACACAAATACCTGTCTGGGTTCATTTCGGAAGAGCTCCTCCAAGCATAGTATAGATTTCTACAACGCATTTGTTGCAACATGTGTGCCCTTCTTTGTGCCATGTATCTGGCACGCTCCTCTTGATTTTTTGTTGATTCCAACTTGACCTTGATTGCCGTACAAATGTCGCATTTTGAGAAGGTGCTAGTTTTTGATAAACTAGCTGTCTTGAACTCTGTGTTCCACAATCTTGAGAATGATGGTTGTGACAGTGGCCGATATTCGAGTGAGACAAGTGTGTCATTCACTTCACGCAATATGTCCACCTGTTTGTACATTGCTGGTAGAACACATTGGGTCTCGCGGGCTCCATGCATAGCTGTCCTTGACCTATGTGGCATTTGATCGGCATTATTATCTATGAAGCCCTGTATGATTGATTTTGCCATCTCAACATGTCTCATGCCCTTCCGTATTATCCCACTGTTGCCATGACTGACATTACATGCACCTTTCAAGAACTTCTTTCTGAGCCTATAGAATGTTGACTTACCGATGCCATGCATTACATACCATGCTTTACTACAAACCTTCTTCCCATCAAATGTGAACTCAAAGCACTCGTCATCTTGACCTTGTCTATAGGCCATGCCCATGCAATCTAGTACAAATGTGTATCGTGTACTATAGCTCTATCCCCAAAAGTGTACCCTAGCTTGCATGATTTTGGATCTATCTCCAAATTGACATCGGTTCTCGCAACAATCAATGGTTGCGACGTTGTGAATGTTTGCAACATCACATTTTTTGCTAGCTCCATGGGTTTTATCGTAATTTTTCATTACCCTTACCCTATGGACATAGCTCCTTTTCTTATTTGTCCCTCAATGATATCATAGTCAGTGATCATGGCATCATGGTGTCTATCGCCATCATTGCCCTCTACATCATCATCCTCTTTTTCATCACTTGAATTGTTTAGGCTGTCAATATTTTTTTGCATGAAGTGGTCTTGAATACCCTCATCAATAGAAGAAGATTCTGTGTCCTTCACTAATGGTTCACCATTCTCAAATGTGAGTTGCCTGATCGGCCAACTAACCAAATTCAGACCTGAAACACAAGTTGAACTTGGATGCAAAGATCCTTCCTATAATGACACCCAAGCTAATCTCCCCTAGTTCTCTACAATTTATAGCCTCGTATGGGTGGACTTGCAATACTACTCCATTGCCAAGTTTTGTAGATCTATTGTCATCCTAGAGGATGACACTTTTCTCTTTCTAGCTCTCCCTATCTATAAAGTGATCTTCTTGATCAACAAGAAGTTCCGCAAAATTATCCTCTTTGGTATTAGTAATGTCTCTCTCTATAACAAGGTTGACCAATGGCCATTTGATGATGCTTCCAACTGCTTGAGACATTGTTCTTGCATCCATTGTGGCAAATGGAATGAGAAATGTGTCATCAAAGCTTTGTTGAACATGTATTGCTACACATGTCTCACCAATGAATTGAAAACCACATGTTTGAGATGCATCAATGGAATGAATAACCCCACATGCCTTCCTTGCAGAACCATCAATGAGAAACACTGAAGCACCTTGTTTTAGACCCTGCAATCCCTGAGAAAATCAAAATCTCAATAAGAAAGATTGAAGCGATGTTTTTGTGATAGTACACAAAACTATAAATGTAATTCAATCTTAACATGAGTTCAGGCTCCAACCAAAGTTTGAATCTCACCTATCAATGCTAGTTTGCTAGGAGGCTAGGCTCCATCTAAAGCTTGAGCCTTTGCCTGCATATGCTAGCTGTTTAGTAGGAGGCTCCATGAGCCTCACCATCATATGTTAGTTTGCTAGGAGGCTCCAGTTAAAGTTATCATCCTCACTTGCATCATATATTAGTTTGCATATGTTAGCTAGAAGGGTAGGCTCCTCCAACAAAAGTTTAAGCCTCACCCGCGGATGCTAGTTCGCTTCTAGGAAGCTGAAAGTAAAGTTTGAACCTCACCCACAGATGCTAGTTTGCTTGGAGGCTCCAACCAAAGTTTGAGCCTCACCTTCATATGCTAGTTTGCTATTAAGAGGTCCCAATTGAAGTGATAATCCTCACCTCATGTATATGCTAGTTTCCCAAGAGGTAGGCTTCATCACCCTCTGCATCTGGTCACACCGTTTCATTGGGATATTGAGTCAAGGTATGGTGTCAATTAGCCATCAATGTTTCATAGCTACAAAAGGCAAAGGTGATGAGTGGTTACAATAGCAGCAAAGGCAAAGAGAAAGCAATAGAGAGAAACAATATGCTAGTGAAGAGAATGTGACATGGAAATGAGCAAATGGACATTGGATTTGAGACTCTTCTCCTTTGTGAGACTCAAACTCAAGTTTGAGCCATTGTGCATTATATAGATTTTAGTTGAACTTTTAATCGCATAGTTTATAAGTATATTTGGGTGTATGGGGAAAGAGGGAAGAAAAGAAGAAATCTCAAGCTCAAGGCTTAAACTTTGAGTTTGAGCCTTGTCTATTACACAAGTAAGTAGGAATAGAGAGGGAAGCTAGGATAATCCCATAGAACAAGTGGGGTGTGGGTGAAGATGGGTATATAACCAAAAGTGAAAGTAACTATAATCAAAAGACCTGGGACCTGGGGCCTGGGCCTGGGCCTGGCCTGGGCTTGGGCTTGGGCTTGGGCTTGGGAAAGAAACCGAAACCCAACTTTCTGCCGCGCTCCTTCGGCACGGCGCAGCCCACGCCCCTCCTCCGGTGATGCCCCTCTCAGTCCCCTCCTCCTCCTGCACGGTGCAGCCCATGCCCCCCTCCTTCCTCCTCTCCCCTCCGGCTCGCAGCCCCCACCTCGCCCCTCTCCCGTCCGGCACGGCGCAGCCCCCGCCTTCCTCCTCTCCCGTTGTCGTGACGTGGGCGGTGTCGCCGGGAACACACTGGGTGTCTGGCTGTGAGAGTAGTGGTTGAACTTCAAGGGGTATCACCAGCAAAAGCTAGAACCATTATAAATCAAATACCAATTACAAATAGGCTTCACCAAAAACCATCAAGGCACCTTGTTCACATATCTATAACCAAAACTAAAACATCACAGCCTGTTGTCATGATATACCACACTTAGGCAACACACATACATCATAGCCAACATAGGCATGACATATACCATGTCTTCACAAATCCCAAAACCCAAAGAAAAACAACAATTTATTATGACCTCAAGACATGCTGCAGCTCTCCATCTTTATCCTCAATAGGCGGTCTTCACATATAATCTTCCACTTGTCTGTCTTCATGATGCATTAATGGTCTTCAAACTGCTGTCCATGTTCCAAAGTTGCTAAATAAGAGCATCCTTTGAGGATGGTCGAAAAGGTGATCTCATCTGGCTTAAATCCCTTCTCTTTCATTGATTCAAAGAGAGCAAATGCCTCCAAAACAAGCCCTTCCTCTGCATATGCTGCAATCATCACATTCCATGTGGTTACATCCCTTACAAGCATCATGTTGAATACTGCACTGGCACCATCTATATCTCCACATTTAGCGTACATGTCCATGAGGGTATTTAACAAGAAATATCAGGCTCAGAGCAGCTTTCACAAACTTGTACATGGATTTGTTTGCCATTGGTTAGAGATACACAACCAGTGCACGCTTTCAAAGCCAGAATGGAAGTGACATCGTTGGGTCTCATGCCTTCGTGTTGCATTTGTTTGTAATATGTAAGACCCTCCTCTTTCGTCCAGCTGCGCCAACTGCTGCAGCCTACACACAAAACACACCCGGGGCCCAGAGCCCCTCAGCTCTTCGCCGTCTTCACACAGTCCCGGCTGCACTAGCTCTTTTCACGACCCCTTCCTCAGCCTTTGCCACAACTGCAGTGCCTCTCTGCTGGCGGACCACCGGAGAGCAAAATACAAGCATTTGATGGAAGCTTTATCATTGGATAGCTCTCATTATCCTCTACAATTCTAACTCCTACACGCCATGAACAGAAGCACTCTCTTTGAAATTTTTAAACTCTGGTTGGATGGACGCTGTTCCTCCAACGCTGCAGAAATCCCTTTTCCCACTCTGTACTCGCCGTCTCTCTCCGGCCCTTTTTCTCTTTCCCCCCCGCGGCGAACTCGGCGCCTTACCACCTTTTTCCCACTACTGATGCGGGAATTTCCTATTCCCAAAAGCTGCGCTCCAGAATTTTCCAAATAAAAGAATCTTCTCTCTTCCACGTGCACTGCCATTCATTATTTGTTTCTTCTAACCTTAGCATTAAGGTTATGCCACCCATTATATGTTTCTTCTAACCTTAGCATTAAGGTTAGAAGTCTCATAGTAAGACATAACCTTATATTCCCTTCTTTTTAACGGTCACAGCAATTCCCTCAAGCACTTCAACATGGATCTTTGTATTTTTGTTGCTTCCAGAGGGTGTATAAAAAATTTCTTGTCTGGCCTCCACATGACATACATTTACCCATAAGGCATTTTAGCCAATGATTTTCCCCACATTCAATGAACTCCTCGGCACTGTGATACTCATTAAGTCTCCATTTCTCTTGACACCTTCATAGTTTATAAATCATCATGTCGGCCCATATGATTTATAAAATCCCCAATTGCTCATTCAAGTATTTCTCCATGCCTTCATAAATGCATTCCTTTGTGCATTGGTATGCCCTCATGCCATCATATATAACTGGATACTTCTAATCTGCCCATGAGCTCTGAGTAACAGCAAAAACATCATCCTCCATACTCATATACAAAAAACTCCTAAATCTGACTCAGCCTCAGCTTGTCTTATTGAACCTCATATACAATATGAACATATGTACATGGAATCATATAATGACTCGTCATGGCACTTAACCCATGCATCTGGATGTATATTTGATGAACTCACATGCACGGTTTCACATCATAGACGTGCCATGGCACGACATCCACCCCCTCTAAACCTGCACATCCTCTGGTATGTGCCACACAGGTCCTGGAACTCACTGCCCAGGCATTATTTGCACACCAACATTGGTATATGTACAAGCATCAGCAATCACATCTGAATGGTTCTGCTTTCCCACCTGGATCAAATACCAATCGCCTTTGGCATATGTGCCATATCCTTTGCTCATATGAAGCCCTATCCTCACTTAGATTCCCCGCATATGCATAATTACCCTCATCATTCAAAGTGGGATGCTCTTCAAAATGATTTGCTTCAAAAATTTCCTCAGGCCATGTTTGAAGCCTTTGCACCACATATTGTATGGCCACACCAAGTAACAACTGCATTAACAGCATAGAATACACACTTGGTAACATCCCATCCAAATCTACTGTGCCCGGATCCAGCTCACCTGATAAACATTCATTCTTCTCATCCAAAGAAGGAAAAGCATCAACACATACAAAGTCCAACAAGGCATCATCCAGAATAGCCTCCAGATCTGAATCAATCTCATCACAATCATTTGGCTCACATAACACCTGCTCATCCTTACTTGCAACCAATAGTTGACTAGCATCAAGCATAGAAGAGTCCAAAGCTGATGGGGATCTATCATATACCATGAAATCATCCAATGCATCATCTAAGATAGCATCCAATCCAGGATCAATCGCATTGAAGCCAATATCATCTTGCAATCCCACATGTTGATTATCATGAACATTCATACCCCCATAGCTATATCCATTTGGTTGCTCATATGCAGCCTCTTGAGGCTCTGTGACCACACTTTGCGTATCATGCATGTTATCTCAGTATTTCTTGATACCTGTCTGCAGATGGGTTTAGAATTATGGGTCCCTCACCCAAGTACCCTTGAATCTGTATATCATTGAACCCTGCATGATCCAAAAAGACAGATTCAATTTCCCTCTCCAAATCATCATCATAAACAGGCTTCCAAGCTCGAGATTGTTGCTCACAAATGTGGTTGCAAGGTAACCCTGACACTGATGACATAGCATCACCCTGTTTATTGTTGGAACACCCTGTTAGCATTCCAGAATAACCCAAATCCAAAGAACCTTGGCAACCAGCTTCAGAAACAACATCACTGTTGGAATCACCCATATCACTCACCCCCTCTAAATCAATCACACATACTTGTGGCCCATCTGCATATTCATGTACATCATCCTGCTTATAAGCATCATAACCAGATAAGAATGCAGTAATGATAGCATCTTCTTCTTGTCTTAGATCTTCAAACTCTGCAATCATGCTTTCAGCAAGAAGCATTGGTTCCTGCTGTTCTTCACACATATGATACGACACCTGAGGAATACCCTTCGAAACACCTATCCTGAAGCTCTCTGAATCAAGTGTCTCCTCAAGCATAGGCATACATACATCATGTGGTATGATCATAGGACCCTGTATGTCAGCGCCCTCAGAAAACAGATTATACTTGCACAGTTCACCCATTGCATCTTTATGAGGCTGTAGCAAAGCATCCTTTTTGGCACTGTGAAGGCCTTGTTGCTCACTAATGGCTTCTTGCAATCCCAATTTAGCATAAACAGCCTCCACAATCTCTGTATCAGCCTTGAATAGCAATTGATTGTCCTCCATAAGACATGCATCAACAACCGCTTCTAAATTTGCTCGGATTGTTGCTGGAACACTATCACAGCTCACATTATACCTGGAACTCACATAAATAAGTGCATCTGCAAAATCATTCCATCGTTTGGAGTAATACTCTGCTAATTCCAGCACTTCATCTTTTAAATCAGGACTTACAAGGTATGCAAAAGATGCAATCATCATGTCTTCTGGAACCCCTTGATTCTTCATCTCTGTCTCATAACACCTTAGATAGCTTTCTGGATCGTATCCATCAAATATATTGACCCTGTCATATACCAATTGCACAGCATTTTCCACTGCTTCTTCCTGAATTTGCTTTTCTTCTTCAATCTTCCTGAACCGCTCTTCAAGCTCTTTCATCTCTGCATATAAATGCTCCATTTTGCTAGCCATCTCTACGTACTCTCACCCCAGCGGTTTCACGTCGGGTTCACCAAAGCTGTCGTGACGTGGGCGGTGTCGCCGGGAACACACTGGGTGTCTGGCTGTGAGAGTAGTGGTTGAACTTCAAGGGGTATCACCAGCAAAAGCTAGAACCATTATAAATCAAATACCAATTACAAATAGGCTTCACCAAAAACCATCAAGGCACCTTGTTCACATATCTATAACCAAAACTAAAACATCACAGCCTGTTGTCATGATATACCACACTTAGGCAACACACATACATCATAGCCAACATAGGCATGACATATACCATGTCTTCACAAATCCCAAAACCCAAAGAAATACAACAATTTATTATGACCTCAAGACATGCTGCAGCTCTCCATCTTTATCCTCAATAGGCGGTCTTCACATATAATCTTCCACTTGTCTGTCTTCATGATGCATTAATGGTCTTCAAACTGCTGTCCATGTTCCAAAGTTGCTAAATAAGAGCATCCTTTGAGGATGGTCGAAAAGGTGATCTCATCTGGCTTAAATCCCTTCTCTTTCATTGATTCAAAGAGAGCAAATGCCTCCAAAACAAGCCCTTCCTCTGCATATGCTGCAATCATCACATTCCATGTGGTTACATCCCTTACAAGCATCATGTTGAATACTGCACTGGCACCATCTATATCTCCACATTTAGCGTACATGTCCATGAGGGTATTTAACAAGAAATATCAGGCTCAGAGCAGCTTTCACAAACTTGTACATGGATTTGTTTGCCATTGGTTAGAGATACACAACCAGTGCACGCTTTCAAAGCCAGAATGGAAGTGACATCGTTGGGTCTCATGCCTTCGTGTTGCATTTGTTTGTAATATGTAAGACCCTCCTCTTTCGTCCAGCTGCGCCAACTGCTGCAGCCTACACACAAAACACACCCGGGGCCCAGAGCCCCTCAGCTCTTCGCCGTCTTCACACAGTCCCGGTTGCACCAGCTCTTTTCACGACCCCTTCCTCAGCCTTTGCCACAACTGCAGTGCCTCTCTGCTGGCGGACCACCGGAGAGCAAAATACAAGCATTTGATGGAAGCTTTATCATTGGATAGCTCTCATTATCCTCTACAATTCTAACTCCTACACACCATGAACAGAAGCACTCTCTTTGAAATTTTTAAACTCTGGTTGGATGGACGCTGTTCCTCCAACGCTGCAGAAATCCCTTTTCCCACTCTGTACTCGCCGTCTCTCTCCGGCCCTTTTTCTCTTTCCCCCCCGCGGCGAACTCGGCGCCTTACCACCTTTTTCCCACTATTGATGCGGGAATTTCCTATTCCCAAAAGCTGCGCTCCAGAATTTTCCAAATAAAAGAATCTTCTCTCTTCCACGTGCGCTGCCATTCATTATTTGTTTCTTCTAACCTTAGCATTAAGGTTATGCCACCCATTATATGTTTCTTCTAACCTTAGCATTAAGGTTAGAAGTCTCATAGTAAGACATAACCTTATATTCCCTTCTTTTTAACGGTCACAGCAATTCCCTCAAGCACTTCAACATGGATCTTTGTATTTTTGTTGCTTCCAGAGGGTGTATAAAAAATTTCTTGTCTGGCCTCCACATGACATACATTTACCCATAAGGCATTTTAGCCAATGATACTTTGAATTCTCTGCTTTGGCACAACACAAGATTCCCAAAGCATTCTCACACCTATGAAGACACAAGCCCCATGTTTTTTATCTCCATATTTTCCCCACATTCAATGAACTCCTCGGCACTGTGATACTCATTAAGTCTCCATTTCTCTTGACACCTTCATAGTTTATAAATCATCATGTCGGCCCATATGATTTATAAAATCCCCAATTGCTCATTCAAGTATTTCTCCATGCCTTCATAAATGCATTCCTTTGTGCATTGGTATGCCCTCATGCCATCATATATAACTGGATACTTCTAATCTGCCCATGAGCTCTGAGTAACAGCAAAAACATCATCCTCCATACTCATATACAAAAAACTCCTAAATCTGACTCAGCCTCAGCTTGTCTTATTGAACCTCATATACAATATGAACATATGTACATGGAATCATATAATGACTCGTCATGGCACTTAACCCATGCATCTGGATGTATATTTGATGAACTCACATGCACGGTTTCACATCATAGACGTGCCATGGCACGACATCCACCCCCTCTAAACCTGCACATCCTCTGGTATGTGCCACACAGGTCCTGGAACTCACTGCCCAGGCATTATTTGCACACCAACATTGGTATATGTACAAGCATCAGCAATCACATCTGAATGGTTCTACTTTCCCACCTGGATCAAATACCAATCGCCTTTGGCATATGTGCCATATCCTTTGCTCATATGAAGCCCTATCCTCACTTAGATTCCCCGCATATGCATAATTACCCTCATCATTCAAAGTGGGATGCTCTTCAAAATGATTTGCTTCAAAAATTTCCTCAGGCCATGTTTGAAGCCTTTGCACCACATATTGTATGGCCACACCAAGTAACAACTGCATTAACAGCATAGAATACACACTTGGTAACATCCCATCCAAATCTACTGTGCCCGGATCCAGCTCACCTGATAAACATTCATTCTTCTCATCCAAAGAAGGAAAAGCATCAACACATACAAAGTCCAACAAGGCATCATCCAGAATAGCCTCCAGATCTGAATCAATCTCATCACAATCATTTGGCTCACATAACACCTGCTCATCCTTACTTGCAACCAATAGTTGACTAGCATCAAGCATAGAAGAGTCCAAAGCTGATGGGGATCTATCATATACCATGAAATCATCCAATGCATCATCTAAGATAGCATCCAATCCAGGATCAATCGCATTGAAGCCAATATCATCTTGCAATCCCACATGTTGATTATCATGAACATTCATACCCCCATAGCTATATCCATTTGGTTGCTCATATGCAGCCTCTTGAGGCTCTGTGACCACACTTTGCGTATCATGCATGTTATCTCAGTATTTCTTGATACCTGTCTGCAGATGGGTTTAGAATTATGGGTCCCTCACCCAAGTACCCTTGAATCTGTATATCATTGAACCCTGCATGATCCAAAAAGACAGATTCAATTTCCCTCTCCAAATCATCATCATAAACAGGCTTCCAAGCTCGAGATTGTTGCTCACAAATGTGGTTGCAAGGTAACCCTGACACTGATGACATAGCATCACCCTGTTTATTGTTGGAACACCCTGTTAGCATTCCAGAATAACCCAAATCCAAAGAACCTTGGCAACCAGCTTCAGAAACAACATCACTGTTGGAATCACCCATATCACTCACCCCCTCTAAATCAATCACACATACTTGTGGCCCATCTGCATATTCATGTACATCATCCTGCTTATAAGCATCATAACCAGATAAGAATGCAGTAATGATAGCATCTTCTTCTTGTCTTAGATCTTCAAACTCTGCAATCATGCTTTCAGCAAGAAGCATTGGTTCCTGCTGTTCTTCACACATATGATACGACACCTGAGGAATACCCTTCGAAACACCTATCCTGAAGCTCTCTGAATCAAGTGTCTCCTCAAGCATAGGCATACATACATCATGTGGTATGATCATAGGACCCTGTATGTCAGCGCCCTCAGAAAACAGATTATACTTGCACAGTTCACCCATTGCATCTTTATGAGGCTGTAGCAAAGCATCCTTTTTGGCACTGTGAAGGCCTTGTTGCTCACTAATGGCTTCTTGCAATCCCAATTTAGCATAAACAGCCTCCACAATCTCTGTATCAGCCTTGAATAGCAATTGATTGTCCTCCATAAGACATGCATCAACAACCGCTTCTAAATTTGCTCGGATTGTTGCTGGAACACTATCACAGCTCACATTATACCTGGAACTCACATAAATAAGTGCATCTGCAAAATCATTCCATCGTTTGGAGTAATACTCTGCTAATTCCAGCACTTCATCTTTTAAATCAGGACTTACAAGGTATGCAAAAGATGCAATCATCATGTCTTCTGGAACCCCTTGATTCTTCATCTCTGTCTCATAACACCTTAGATAGCTTTCTGGATCGTATCCATCAAATATATTGACCCTGTCATATACCAATTGCACAGCATTTTCCACTGCTTCTTCCTGAATTTGCTTTTCTTCTTCAATCTTCCTGAACCGCTCTTCAAGCTCTTTCATCTCTGCATATAAATGCTCCATTTTGCTAGCCATCTCTACGTACTCTCACCCCAGCGGTTTCACGTCGGGTTCACCAAAGCTGTCGTGACGTGGGCGGTGTCGCCGGGAACACACTGGGTGTCTGGCTGTGAGAGTAGTGGTTGAACTTCAAGGGGTATCACCAGCAAAAGCTAGAACCATTATAAATCAAATACCAATTACAAATAGGCTTCACCAAAAACCATCAAGGCACCTTGTTCACATATCTATAACCAAAACTAAAACATCACAGCCTGTTGTCATGATATACCACACTTAGGCAACACACATACATCATAGCCAACATAGGCATGACATATACCATGTCTTCACAAATCCCAAAACCCAAAGAAATACAACAATTTATTATGACCTCAAGACATGCTGCAGCTCTCCATCTTTATCCTCAATAGGCGGTCTTCACATATAATCTTCCACTTGTCTGTCTTCATGATGCATTAATGGTCTTCAAACTGCTGTCCATGTTCCAAAGTTGCTAAATAAGAGCATCCTTTGAGGATGGTCGAAAAGGTGATCTCATCTGGCTTAAATCCCTTCTCTTTCATTGATTCAAAGAGAGCAAATGCCTCCAAAACAAGCCCTTCCTCTGCATATGCTGCAATCATCACATTCCATGTGGTTACATCCCTTACAAGCATCATGTTGAATACTGCACTGGCACCATCTATATCTCCACATTTAGCGTACATGTCCATGAGGGTATTTAACAAGAAATATCAGGCTCAGAGCAGCTTTCACAAACTTGTACATGGATTTGTTTGCCATTGGTTAGAGATACACAACCAGTGCACGCTTTCAAAGCCAGAATGGAAGTGACATCGTTGGGTCTCATGCCTTCGTGTTGCATTTGTTTGTAATATGTAAGACCCTCCTCTTTCGTCCAGCTGCGCCAACTGCTGCAGCCTACACACAAAACACACCCGGGGCCCAGAGCCCCTCAGCTCTTCGCCGTCTTCACACAGTCCCGGTTGCACCAGCTCTTTTCACGACCCCTTCCTCAGCCTTTGCCACAACTGCAGTGCCTCTCTGCTGGCGGACCACCGGAGAGCAAAATACAAGCATTTGATGGAAGCTTTATCATTGGATAGCTCTCATTATCCTCTACAATTCTAACTCCTACACGCCATGAACAGAAGCACTCTCTTTGAAATTTTTAAACTCTGGTTGGATGGACGCTGTTCCTCCAACGCTGCAGAAATCCCTTTTCCCACTCTGTACTCGCCGTCTCTCTCCGGCCCTTTTTCTCTTTCCCCCCCGCGGCGAACTCGGCGCCTTACCACCTTTTTCCCACTATTGATGCGGGAATTTCCTATTCCCAAAAGCTGCGCTCCAGAATTTTCCAAATAAAAGAATCTTCTCTCTTCCACGTGCGCTGCCATTCATTATTTGTTTCTTCTAACCTTAGCATTAAGGTTATGCCACCCATTATATGTTTCTTCTAACCTTAGCATTAAGGTTAGAAGTCTCATAGTAAGACATAACCTTATATTCCCTTCTTTTTAACGGTCACAGCAATTCCCTCAAGCACTTCAACATGGATCTTTGTATTTTTGTTGCTTCCAGAGGGTGTATAAAAAATTTCTTGTCTGGCCTCCACATGACATACATTTACCCATAAGGCATTTTAGCCAATGATACTTTGAATTCTCTGCTTTGGCACAACACAAGATTCCCAAAGCATTCTCACACCTATGAAGACACAAGCCCCATGTTTTTTATCTCCATATTTTCCCCACATTCAATGAACTCCTCGGCACTGTGATACTCATTAAGTCTCCATTTCTCTTGACACCTTCATAGTTTATAAATCATCATGTCGGCCCATATGATTTATAAAATCCCCAATTGCTCATTCAAGTATTTCTCCATGCCTTCATAAATGCATTCCTTTGTGCATTGGTATGCCCTCATGCCATCATATATAACTGGATACTTCTAATCTGCCCATGAGCTCTGAGTAACAGCAAAAACATCATCCTCCATACTCATATACAAAAAACTCCTAAATCTGACTCAGCCTCAGCTTGTCTTATTGAACCTCATATACAATATGAACATATGTACATGGAATCATATAATGACTCGTCATGGCACTTAACCCATGCATCTGGATGTATATTTGATGAACTCACATGCACGGTTTCACATCATAGACGTGCCATGGCACGACACCGTCCGACACGATGCCCCTTGCCTCGCCCCTCTCCCGTCCGACGCGCGGCCCACACGCCCCCGCCTCTCCCGTTTGAATTTCAAACTTCCCCCCCAATTTCAAATTTCAAAATTAAAAAATTCCCCCCAACAGATCCAAAATTTCCGCCTTCCCCTCACACAAAATTTCCGCCGCGACCGACCATACAAAAGAAACTTCCGCCTTCCCCTCACACGAAATTTCCGTCGCAACCGACCTCGCGTTTGGACCACACAAAAGAACCTTCCGCCTTCCGTCTTCCTCACACGACCTCGCTTCCACCTGCCTTCCTCACACTCGTGTTTGGACCAGACAAAAGAACCTTCTGCCTTCCACCTTTCTCACACGAACTCGCTTCCACCTGCCTTCCTCACACGAGCGTTTGGACCAGACAAAAGAAATTTCTGCCTTCCTCACACGACCTCGCGTTTGGACCAAACAACGATTCTGTGTGGTGAGTGAACGCGGTTTTGTGTTGGTGAGTGTGCAGTGCTCGTAATCGCTTCTTGTCTCTGAAGTCCCCGCTCAACCCTGCGTTTCAAACAGTTTCTTTTCCTCCGACAACCGGCGCATCTGCGTTGGTTCTGACCTCTGTTGTTCCCTCATCTAATTGAATACTTTACGCAGCAAGTACGTCTTTCTTTAATTGATTGTCTATATCAATACAAACGCTTACTTGATTGCACGCTAAGTGTGCCATTTGTCAATCGTTGCTCGTCGTAGATGGTTTGCACTTCTTGCTGCTCTCTTTTGTATCTTCACATATGTCGATAACCTGTGCACATTGTATAATCTAAATGACAAGGGTTCTCTATATAAACATGGTATATGTGTCACATATCTGAGTGCACAACCTGGATATAGACTCCACCTTAAGTTTGAGCCTCCCCTACATAGAACTTATGTGTTAATGCTCGACCTAGATTGAGTCTTTGTTCTCCATGTTAGTGCACCGACCTTAAGGCTCGAACTTGAGTTTGAGCCTTTGCTCTCCAGGCTAGTGCACCTCGGCCCCTTAAGGCTTGAACTTTAGTTTGAGCCTTTGCTCTCCATGCTAGTGCATCCCAGCCCCTTAAGGCTCGAACTTCAGATTGAGCCTTTGCTCTCCATGCTAGTGCACTCCGGCCCCTTAAGGCTCGAACTTTAGTTTGATCCTTTGCTCTCCATGCTAGTGCATCCCGGCCCCTTAAGGCTCGAACTTCAGATTGAGCCTTTGCTCTCCATGCTAGTGCACCCCAGCCCCTTAAGGCTCAAACTTAAGTCTGAGCCTTTGCTCTCCATGCTAGTGCACCTCGGCCTTAAGGCTCGAACTTCAGATTGAGCCTTCGTTCTCCATGCTAGTGTACACCGGCCTTAAGGCTCGAACTTGAGTTGGAGCCATGGCTCTCCATGCTAGTACACCCCGGTGTTAAGGCTCGACCTTCAGATTGAGCCTTTGTTCTCCATGCTAGTGTACACCTACCTTAAGGCTCGAACTTGAGTTGGAGCCTTTGTTCTCCATGCTAGTGTACACCGGCCTTAAGGCTTGAACTTGAGTTGGAGCCTTGGCTCTCAATGCTAGTGTACACCGGCCTTAAGGCTCGAACTTCAGATTGAGCCTTTGTTCTCCATGCTAGTGTACTCCGACCTCAAGGCTTGAACTTGAGTTTGAGCCTTTGCTCTCCATGCTAGTGCACCCCTAGCATCTGAGTGAACAACTTGGATATAGAGCCCACCTTAAGATCGAACCTCCCCTACATGGAACTTATGTGTTAAGGCTCATTCTCCATGCTTAACTTTACATGGAACTTGGCCTTAAGGCTCCAACTTGAGTTCGAGCCTTGGCTCTCCATGCTAGTACACCCCGGTGTTAACTGTTAAGGCTCGACCTTCAGATTGAGCCTTTGTTCTCCATGCTAGTGTACACCTGCCTTAAGGCTCGAACTTGAGTTGGAGCCTTTGTTCTCCATGCTAGTGTACACTGGCCTTAAGGCTCAAACTTGAGTTGGAGCCTTGGCTCTGGATGCTAGTGTACACCGGCCTTAAGGCTCGAACTTTAGATTGAGCCTTTGTTCTCCATGCTAGTGTACTCCGGCCTCAAGGCTTGAACTTGAGTTTGAACCTTTGCTCTCCATGCTAGTGCACCCCTAGCATCTAAGTGCATAACTTGGATATAGACCCCACCTTAAGATCGAACCTCCCCTACATGGAACTTATGTGTTAAGGCTCACTCTCCATGCTTAACTTTACATGGAACTTGGCCTTAAGGCTCCAACGTGAGTTCAAGCCTTGCCTATCTATGTTGGCGTATCCCTAGCATATGAGTGCACAACTTGGATCTAGGCTCCAGCTTAAGTTCGAGCCTCTCCTACATAAAACTTGGCCTTAAGGCTCGAACTTGAGCTTGAGCCTTATCTCTATATGCTGGTGTACTGTGAGATCCCTATCCCCACCGCACAATGAAATGTGATAAGACGTGATAAGAGGTGTATGAGATGTGATAATATGTGATAAGATGCATATGGAAAGTGATAAGATGTGATAAGAGGTGTATGAGATGTGATAGGATGTGTATGAGATGTGATAGGATATGATAAGATGTATATGGAATGTGTAGGGCGAGAATGGATGTATGGATGTAGATACGTATATGTATGTATGAATGTGAATGTGGATGTGGATGTATATGTATGAATGTGAATGTGGATGTGGATGTGGATGTATGGATATGAATGTGGATGTGGATGTGGACGTATGGATGTAGATACGGATGTGGATGTATATATGTGGAAGTGGATGTATGAATGAGGATGTGAAAATGGATGTATGCATGGATGTGTATGTAGAATAATGAATGTGAATGTGTATGGAAAATAATGTGTCGTCGATATGAGTGAATGGATGATGATGAATACATATGAATGGGATGTGGAATAAGTAATGTGGACTAAGGAGGATAAAATGGAAAGACGAGAGTTTGATATAGAAACTATATTTTGTGAACTGTTTGTAAATGAATGTTTTATGTCAAGAATGCTAGGGAAGCATTTTGACCGTCTTGTGGATTAAGGTCAAGGAGACCTAACTGATAAAGTTGCAACTGCTGAGAGACGGAGAGTCAATGGAGGACGTCTCGCGTAGCAAGGTCGGCCGAGGTCTTGACAAGCCTTGGTTCAATTTAAATGGTGAGCTTCCGGTACGGTGGATTAGGGACCAAGGAAGCAGCCTATGAGTGAAGCGCTAGGTCACCTGCGATGAAGGATCCTAGAGGGTGCTGACCATACGGTGCTCGGGGTCTGGGTCGCCGAAGATACCCACACGTGCGTCGTGGAAGATATTGGAACAAGGAATAAGAGTTGTTTTCTGAAACCGGGCATGAACCTAACCAAATTCTTAATTGGATCCCATCACTACAGTGGTTGGGCGGTTGGCTAACCCATGGGACTGGATGGGGTTAGGCTGGACTGATGGATCCGTAAATCGAGACTCAATTTCTGTTATTACGATAGATAAAGTAAATCTCGGATAGTAATTGTTCTATGGATAGGAATCAACGGCTGTGCCTCTTGATGGGAAAAAAAACGTTGATCCCAATGATCCAAGTGCAAGTTTCTCCCTTGATCCGACCGAGTATCTTTATAGGTGCAGTAGGATCAGCATGATCAGTAATGATCTTGACTACGTTAGAGTAAAAATTATCTTGGTGGAATCGCCCGTGCTTTCCGGTAAAGGAAGGTTTTCCGATTTTGGTTTTGGATAAACCGACGGATTAGTCCGGATATCCGTGGGCGAGACCCCGAGTGTGGGACCCTGCCCTCGCAAGATGTGCTACTTCCACTGCTAGCATCCGAATCCAATCTTTTTATAGAATACAAGAGAATTCTTATATTTGATATAAGATTTCTCTACATTTTTATTTATGCATAAATTCCATTTAAGGAGACTAACACTTTCGAATTAAAAATCAATCTTTTATGCATCTTCCTATGCATAATTTCATTTTAAATGAAAATGACACTTTTGAATTAAAATTCAATCTTTTATGCATCTTCCTATGCATAAATTCAATTTGGATGAGAATTGACATTTTTGAATTAAAAATCCATCTTTTATGCATCTTCCTATGCATAAATTCAATTTAGATGAGAATAACGCTTTTGAATTGAAATCTTATTCTTTTATGCATCTTCCTATGCATAAATTCAATTTAGATGAGAATGACACTTTGAATTAAAAATCAAACTTTTATGCATCTTCTTATGCAAAAATTCAATTTGGTAGGAATTACACTTTTAGAATAAAAGAATTTCTCTTATGCATCTAAGTTATGCATAAAATCCATTTATGATGAAAATTACACTTTTAGTATAAAAAGAATATCTTTTATGCATACCTCTATGCATGAAATCCAATATGATAAAAGTAACACTCTTACAATAAAATAATCAACTTTTATGCATACCTCTATGCATGAAATTCAATTATGATAAAAGTCACACTTTTATAATAAAATAATCAACTTTTATGCATACCTCTATGCATGAAATTCAATATAATAAAAGACACACTTTTATAATAAAATAATCAACTTTTATGCATATCTTTATGCATGAAATTCAATTATGATAAAAGTCACACTTCTATAATAAAATAATCAATTTTTATGCATACCTTTATGCATGAAATTGAATTATAATAAAAGTCACACTTTTATAATAAAATAATCAACTTTTATGCATACCTTTATGCATGAAATTCAAATATGATAAAAGTAACACTTTTGATATAAAAATTTATCCATTATGCATACTTCTATGCATGAAATAAAAATGATAAAAGTAACACTTTTGATATAAAAATTTATCCTTTATGCATACTTCTATGCATGAAAATAAAAATGATAAAAATAACACTTTTGATATAAAAACTTATCCTTTATGCATACTTCTATGCATGAAAATAAAAATGATAAAAATAACACTTTTGATATAAAAATTTATCCTTTATGCATACTTCTATGCATGAAAATAAAAATTGATAAAAGTAACACTTTTGATATAAAAATTTATCCTTTATGCATACTTCTATGCATGAAAATAAAAATGATAAAAGTAACACCTTTGATATAAAAATTTATCCTTTATGCATAATATAAAAATTCAATTTCTCCATGATTACAATGAAATTCTTTTAATTAATCTAGGATGATAATTCCTAGATATGGTAGGAAGTCCTCTTTTCATGCTTTGAATGAAATTATTTTATGTGTAAATTTTTACAAAATTTTGCCATAGCTCCGCTGCTATGACTGATAAATCTCAATTATTTTAAAAGATAAAGCGTATCTTTAAGGGAATGATTAGAATGATCCCTAATTGGATCATTAACCCAAAATGTATTGAATCAAACATAATCATGAAATACATAAACTAAAAGCATAGAAAAAAAACCATTAATTTGGTCTCAAGCATAGATTAATCTTGGATTAAGGAAAAGCTTTATGAAAAGCTTCATTTGGATTGAGAATGGGTCATGAGTATGACCATTTCTTGAGTGAGAGAGAGAAATTACATAAAAACCATTAGAATTAAGCATAAATAGAAATTTATGTAATTCTTTACTATCATTAATCAATTAACTTCAATAGCATTCATCAAATTATGTAACTCTTCACTACTATTTATCAATTAACTTCAACAGCATTCAAAAACCATTCCAGCTAAGCTTCTCAAGCTTGAGAGGGGTTGAGAAGAGAGAAACATTGAGAAATTTTAGAAAAGATCAAAATTCACCATTTACCTTACAAATTTCTTGATTCTTTGTTCACGGTAGAGGACCCCAACCAATCAATTGGTTTAGTATGTTGATGGAGCCACCAATGGGGATTGAAGAAAGAGGGAAGTGTCAAAAACTAGTGAATTATTAATGAATTCACAGTTCTTGGCTTAGGTGGAGTAGAGTAACAATGCATTAAACATTGTTAAGTTTCAACAAAGGGGAAGGCCTCTATTTATAGGAAAAAGTGAGCTCCTAACCAAACAAACTGATTCTAGAATTTTTCAACTCAGTTTGGTCAATTTTTGACCATTTTTAGGTCAGTTGAGCTAACTTTTTGCAACTAGACTTGAATTAGGAGAGAGGAGAGATAAAATATCTCAATTTTTATGAGTTTAAAACTCATTCAAGCATGTGAAATATGCACCTCCTTTAATGGACTCCCCTTCCATACATATGTGTCAAAATGGAATCATTATACCCAAAATATCTCATATTTTTAATATTGCTCCTAGTTTTTTACTAATAAACCTTGTACATTTTCAACTCTTCATCTTATGTGAGCATTTACTCATTTTTGGATACCCAAAATATCTCATATTTTTAATATTGCTCATAGTTTTTTACTAATAAACCTTGTACATTTTCAACTCTTCATCTTATGTGAGCATTTACTCATTTTTGGATACCCAAAATATCTCATATTTTTAATATTGCTCATAGTTTCTTACTAATAAACCTTGTACATAGTCAACTCTTCATCTTATGTGAGCATTTACTCATTTTTGGATATCTTCTTTTACAAATTGGATTTATCTCCTGCCTACACATGGATTGATGCTATTGGCCCATAGGAACCTTAATTGGACCATAATCCAAAAATTTCAGAAAATCTAGACCCTTAGGCTAAGGTCCTTTATACCCATTTCCATTTAATTCCAATTGCACATTGGAAGTTCTTTTTGAATTTCTGTTTCAGAGGAACTTTTTTTAATAAGATGAGATAATTTTCTATCCAAAAATATTAAAAATCTGAATATTCTCTCTCTAGAATATTTTCTCTCTCTAGGTTAAAACAGTTAGAAATAAGATCTTTTATATTTCTGAAGAGGGGATTGATTACAGGGGAAGATGCTGGACATTTTGAGAGACTGGGGAGGAATCTTACATTCTCTCCCACTTGAAAAACGCGAGATGTTCTCATCTCGCAAACTGGGGATAATTTCGGAAGATACACGAATATGAGACTGAGAGAAAATTTAATTAAGATTAACCACCAAGAAAAGTCTCAAAGAGAGCAAGATTCAAGACAAGAACAAAGATTTCAACTTTATTCACTCTTGGAACATATACAGTAAAGATAGAAGAACTCTTTACACTTCCATAAGCCCGTCCATCATATGGTCACAAAAGCAGCACTCACAAGCTGCACATGTATAAGGTAACTCATCTATGGGAATAATTCGGCTGGTTATTGCCGCACCTACCTCAGTGGTATGAGGTGATCTAACAAAAGGACCTCTGAGAGGCAAGCCAAAAAAATGGGGTAAAGGCATATCTTCTGATGAGGAAGAAAACACGCCAGTACGAAGACCCGCTCAGAAAACCCAATATGCCTTGATCTCATCACACAATAGTATCGGGGACCCAAACCCAAAGCTTCAATAACCATAGCCAACCGGACATTGTTACGAAAGTGCTGTTGACCCCACGGTGTTACCCTAGTTATGTCTTGATAGGTCCGCCATTTGGTCTGAGCTACAGAAGTTCCCAAGTGAGGGAAAAGTGAGCGCTCATACAGTTCTATAAAATCCTTCTTCACAGACTCACTTGCATCTTGAAGGTGAGAAATCATCATGGATAAAACCAATTCCTGCTGCCAAGCCATGAAGGAGATTAAGAAACAAAGGAGATCGATGGAAGTAAGTTTACTGCGAGCGGCAAGTAAAAGTTATGACTTATATAAAGGAAGGAGCTAGCGTAACTTAGAAGCCAACGGTATCTTATCACTGAAGTTTTACCGTCTTTCCATGATTTGGGTTTGGCACATATTTTTATAGAAGGTTCACATGAAATACATTATGAACTTTGATGAGGTAGAAAAAGCTCGTAGGCTAAGTCACCTACTTTCATTGAAATCCGACATGGCCCACAATATCTGGGGGATAACTTCTTATACTTCCTAAGAGATAAAGAACTTCTTTTGGGCCGTACTCGAATGAAGACCATATCTGCTTCTTTGAATTGTCTGACTACCCTCTTTTTATCTGCATACAGCTTCTGTCGATCCTGGGCAGTCTTTTAATTGATGACCAAAACCTTGGCATCCAAAACACCGGTTCTCACTTCTGAACTCATCGTTCATAATCCTTAAAACAAGTGGGACTTTTGAGAAGTATTCTGGGAAAAGGGTCTTCCTTTTTTAAACAGAATCTTTCTTTTATTTAGAGAGGGAATAATTTTAAGATGAGAAAGGGAGATTCTTACTCCTGTATACCTCGAAGGCTGGGGAGGAATCTTACATTCTACCCCACTTAAAAAGTGCGAGGTGTCCTCATCTCGCAAGGTAGAGGACAACTCTGTTTCTTAAGATCCAATTTATTCAGGGGTTCCTTATATTCTGTCAACCCAACAGAATACGGGGATAAATATCCCTTATATAGAACTCATCATTAAATAACAATTCATTCAGATCATATCATCCATATTTTTAACACGATCATGGTCCATTAGACCGAAAAATTTCATTCTGAACATTCCTCCACGGAAATTTTAGTCAAGCAAGTTCTCAATTTGTCATCCCTTAACTTGATACCAACTGTGAGATCCCTATCCCCACCGCGCAATGGATTCGGATGCTAGCAGCGGAAGTAGCACATCTTGCGAGGGTAGGGTCCCACACTCGGGGTCTTGCCCACGGATATCCGGACAAGAGACTAATCCGTCGGTTTATCCAAAACCAAAACCGAAAAAACTTCCTTTATCGGAAAGCACGGGCGATTCCACCAAGATAATTTTTACTCTAACGTAGTCAAGATCATTATTGATCACGCTAATCCGACTGCACCTATAAAGATACTCGGTCGGATCAAGGAAGAAATTTGCACTTGGATCATTGGGATCAACGCTTTTTTTTCCATCAAGAGGCACAGCCGTTGATTCCTATCCATAGAACAATTACTATCCGGGATTTACTTTATCTATCGTAATAACAGAAATTGAGTCTCGATTTACGGATCCATCAATCCAGCCTAACCCCATCCAGTCCCATGGGTTAGCCAACCGCCCAACCACTGTAGTGATGGGATCCAATTAAGAATTTGGTTAGGTTTTGTCCCGGGTACCAAGGAAAAGAGTTCCAAGGCCCCCTAGCCGGAAGTTCATGCAAACATAAAACTAGTCACACCACTTACACACCCAATATGAAATTGCCTTTTTCTTAGCATCAGCTAACTTTAAAACAATCCTTTAATGAAGCCATTATGTCACTGATGACAATCCTCATAGTCTCTGGTTGAATCCTTATTTCCAGTCATTCATTCATCGGTATACTTATGGCATCATTGGGAACCAAAACGCTCACCACCTGTTCACTCAGGGGCCTTTTCTATAGTTCCTAGCTCATAGTAACCGGCAATATATTCATATAACAGAATGGAATCTCCGTGGAAGATCAGCAAGATCAACCCAGAGATCCATATAAAAGAGTCATGGACTCATCCGTTGTTGAGGACCAGCAAGGTCAATCAACCAGATCCATGCCCGGTTTCAGAAAACAACTCTTATTCCTTGTTCCAATATCTTCCACGACGCACGTGTGGGTATCTTCGGCGACCCAGAGCCCGAGCACCGTATGGTCAGCACCCTCTAGGATCCTTTGCACAGGTGACCTAGCGCTTCACTCATAGGCCACTTCCTTGGTCCCTAATCCACCGTACCGGAAGCTCACCATTTAAATCGAACCGAGGCTGGTCAAGACCTTGTTGAGATTCAAGCTCGATGTTAGTGTGAGCCAGCTATGCTATGTGCTGGCATGTTAGGTAGGAACATGTGTGAGACATAAATGACCACGTGTCCAGCTGGTCATAGTGTGTGGACATTAGCTAGGGTTAGATGTGTGTGGACACAACTCATAGAGTGTTGTGTGTATTATGGATAATGGCATTATGCTTTGTGTGAGAAGGGAGATGGCTTCCCTCTATGGTTAGGGTTTGCAATATACATTAGGGTTTGCTCCTGTGTGCGTGTCTCCTCCCCCTCTACTGTTCTTTCAACATGGTATCAGAGCCTTGTGCTGTTTATTAGGGTTTATGAGTGAGTGAGTGAAGAGGGAGAAGAAGAAGCTGTGAAGAGAAGCTGTGAAGCTTGCCATTGGAGCTGTGAAGCTTGGAGCACACCAAATACTATCAGATCTGAGAGCTTGGCCTACCGGGTAAGGTCTTCTAAACATCCTTGAGCGGATTGCAGGTGATACAGGCAAAAACAAAGCAAGTTAGAGCAAATCAAAGCAAAGAAAATTTTTGGTTTTTGAAAGCTTTCCATTAAAGCTTGAAAGCATTGATGTATGGTGAAATAGAAGTGATTCTGGCAAAGGACACATGTATTTGACAAAGAGGGATGTATTGGCAACTCCTATGCAAGCCCTAAACTCACTTTGGAGCAATTTGGATGCATATGAATGTATGGAAATCTCTGGTTTTTGAGCTCTCACAAAACAAAGAAAAGAAGGTGAAGATTTGATGCATTTGGAGCATATTTTTGGTAACAATCAAAGCATTGATGGGTCACACACTTTCCTAGGTGTGTTGGGCACTTAGTTCTATTCATCAATTAATACTTCAAACACTCCCAAACGCTCCTACAGCAGGCGGTGCAGCCAGAACACAGAAACAGGGCAGAAAAGTGTTCATTTTGAAGCGAGGAGATCAAATTCTCATTGGTTGCTTACTATACTTCACAATTGCTTTAGCAATTGATTGCTATACACTTTGGAGAAGAGGGCTAACATGGAATTGATGGACACTATTGCTAAGCTAATGAATGCCTGGTTGCTCAATTTGGACAAATATTGAAGAAATTAGAGCCATTTTACTACTGGTTTTTCTGGTTTTTCTGGTTTTCTCCAAAACAAAGAAAGGGGTTTTCAAAAATTGATATGTACACATGTCAGATGGTGTTGATACTCTACATTGAGGTTGTTTAGGTGTCAATGCAAGTTGTCCATACTTGATTGCACCACTACATTGTGATTTGGAGCCTTGGAAGGCGTGTCAATTCAGGGTATCTCGGACTGCGCGAGCCAGTTCATCTTGGATGATACAGGTTGATTTTCTACATCAAATTTGAAGATTGGTGGTTACTTTGGAGTATCTCGAACACTCATTGGAGTGTGGTTGAGCTGAGGAAGGCTTGGTTACAGATTTGGACGAGTGCGGAAGGTGCACATTAAGCAAACATGTCGGATAATCCAGTACAGATTGTTGGTGAAAAGCTGGATAGGAAGAACTTCCAGGCATGGAAGTACAGGATAAAAAGTTTCTTGAAAGGAAAAGGATTTGGAATCTCATTACAGGTGCTGAGCCAGAGCCTGAGCTACCTCAACAACCTACACAGCAGCAGCTTATTGCTCATAAGCAATGGTCAGAGAGAGCATTCAAAGTGCTGCATTATCTGTCTATATTTCTGATGCTATGCTCATACACATACAGGATGCTGAGAATCCCAAAGATGCATGAGATACTTTGGTCAAGATGTTTGATACAGATACGAGTTCTCGCAAGTCTCAGTTGCGACAGCAGATACATAATGTGAAGCAGAATAAAAGGAGCATCCATGATTATGTGCAAGAAATAAAGAAGTTTGCAGATGCATTGGCAACAATAAATGCCCCCATTCCTGATGATGATTTGGTGGATATTACCTTGCGTGGTCTTGGCAAGGAATACAAATATTTTGATACATCTATCTCCGTGTGAGGAGTACAGGTTTACCAGACTTTGATGAGTTGGTTTCACTCTTGTTGGTTGAGGAAATCAAACTTAGTGATTCATTTCTGGATGCATCTACTAGCCATGATGATAATGGCAAAAAATTAGGCTTTCTATTCTCAGAGAGGCTTTAGAGGCAGGGGGAGATTTGCATCACGTGGTCGTGGTGGTAATGGTCGTGGATGGAAGGACAGGTCATCACAATAGAATTTTTAGCCTTCATATGGTGCTCGAGGTGGTCATGGATATACCCCTCAAAGAGGCAGAGGTAATCCTCGAGATAGAGGACGTTGGCAAGGCCAACAAACATCTATGCAAGATGTTGAATGCCATTATTGTGGGAAATATGGTCATATGGCGAGAGATTGTTTCCGCAAACAGAATGATTTGAGAGGGGGTAGAGCACAACATGGTGGTCATTATGGTGGAAATTATGCACAACATGGTGGTGGAAATTATGCATCAAGCAGTAATGATGGGGTATATGGACTCGGGAGCATCAAACCATATGACGTGTCATGGTGAATGGTTTGAGCATATGAAGCCTATGGATGTAAAAGGCTATGTGGAAACAGGTGATGATACCCAGCATGTCATTACACATGTTGAAAGTGTACCATTGGTCATGCACAATGGTCAAACAAAATCTATGTCTGATGTATTGTACGTGCCTTCTATCACAAAGAGCTTAGCCTCAGTTGGTCAAATGGTGGAACAGGGATTACAGGTTCGGTTCAACGAGCATGGTTGCTTCGTTGAGGACTTTAAACATGGATGTAGAGTCATTGCTAAATGAAAGAAAGAAGGCAGATTGTTTAAGCTGGATGCTGGAATTCCTGAGTTAAAATCAGCCATGTTCTCTAAAAGTAGGAATGTTGTACAGAACATTGATATGTGGCATAAGAGGATTGGACATGTCAATATACAAAGATTAAAGAACATGCAGACAAGAGGCCCAGGTTCAAGTATGATGGACATATGTATGTTTGTGAAGCCTGTCAATTTGGAAAGCAGGCAAGGTTGAGGTTTCCTAGAGAAGGAAATATGACTAGCAGGCCACTTGAGATAGTACATAGTGATGTATGGGGTCCTGCACAAAACCCATCTATCAAAGGCAGTTTATACTATGTGACATTCATAGATGATTTTAGCAGGATGACATGGATATACTTTCTGAAAGAGAAGAGTGAAGTGTTGGAAAAGTTCATGGATTTCAAAGCTTTTGCACAAAAACAATATGGCTGTTGGATTAAATGTTTGAGAACAGATGCAGGTGGTGAATACACCTCAAAGGCTTTTGAGCATTTCTTGAGGAAGCATGGAATAAGAAGACAGTTGACTTGCAGGTATACACCTCAGCAGAATGGTGTGGCTGAGAGAAAGAATAGAGTCATATGTGAAGTGGCTAGGGCGATGCTCAATGAAAAGAGCATGCCAGATTACTATTGGGCAGAAGCATGTGCTAGTGCAGTGTATATATTGAACAAAACACCTACAACAGCCATTCATGGAAGCACGCCAGAGATGCGGCTTACAGGCTATAGGCCAGACATTGGACACCTCAAAGTTTTTGGATGCATAGCTTATGTACATGTGCCTGATGAAAGAAGAAGGAAGTTGGATCCTAAGGCAGAGAAATGTTTATTTGTTGGATATGCACAGGATCGAAAGGCATACAAATGTTACAACCCACAAACTAGACAAGTGGTCATCTCATGAGATGTGGTGTTTGATGAGCTTGCTAGTTAGTACAAAGCAAAAGATGAGGGTGTCATTGAGTCACTTGAGGCTGATGTGCCTGTGAACTTGCCACCACAAGCAAGTTCTAGTTTTACTACTATGTCTGGGCCAGCAGCAGAAGCTAAGAGTAGTACTATACGTCCATGGTCAGGACGTTTGAGGCATGAGAGTGTGAGCACTAGGAGAAGTGCTATGGATAAAGGAAAGAAGAAGGTCGAAGGAATTGGAATCACAGGTTATGAGTCATCTAGTTCAGAGAGTTTGGATGAGGAGCTTGGCATACCTGTTTTACGCACACCTGGTGCTAGGCAGGACAGATATGTGCCACCACATGCTAGAGTTACAGGTGTACAGAGTGACCCGCATGCATTGCGGAGATCCCAGAGAGTCAGATATCGAGTTGACAGATTGACATATCGAGATTTTGCTATGCACTATGCATATATGACATCTATGGTGAAGCATGTGGAACCTATATGCTATACAGAGGCTATTGGAGAGCATGTATGAGAGAAAGCAATGGATGTTGAGATGGACGCATTGGTCCATAATGATACATGGGACTTGGTTGCATTACCAAAGGACAAGAATGTTATTGGATGTAAATGGGTTTACAAAGTGAAGTGCAAATCTGATGGTTCTATTGAGAGACATAAAGCAAGATTGGTAGCAAAGGGTTATGCACAAACCCAAGGTTTGGACTATGATGAAACATTTAGTCGAGTGGCTAAGATGGGCACAGTGAGAGCAGTCATTGCTATGGCTGCAGCTAATGGCTGGAAAATGCATCAAATGGATGTCAAGAATGCATTTCTAAATGGAGATCTACAAGAGGAAGTGTATATGGCATAGCCAAAAGGGTATGTACACCCAAGATATCCCACTCACATATGCAGATTGAAAAAGGCATTATATGGTTTGAAGCAAGCACCTCGTGCTTGGAGTGATAAGACAAGCAGATATCTTATCTCACTTGGTTTTCAGATTTCTACAGCAGATTCTTCACTCTATGTGAAGAAGACAGAGCATGGGATTGTTTTACTCGTCATCTATGTGGATGACTTGATTATCACAGGTGATCATGGTGCAGATGTGATACATGTCAAGAAAGCTTTGAGTGGGCAATTTGACATGAAAGATCTTGGTGAGTTGAGATACTTCCTTGGCATTGAAGTGGTAAAAGATCATGCAGGTACATGGTTAGTACAGCGCCAATATGCATTGGATATGTTGGCAAAGTATGGCATGACAGGGTGTAAGCCTATGAGTACACCTTTGGAGCAAAATTGCGGGCTGATTATGGCGAGGAATTGGATGATCCATCTATGTACAGGAAGTTGGTAGTCTCACTTACATGACTATCACATGCCCGGATTTGAGTTATGCTGTGGGGCTAGTCAGCCAGTTTATGCAGAGCCCCAGGAAACCACATTTGGATGCAGTGAGACGCATCATGAGATATGTGAAGACCACTGCACATTATGGTCTACTTTATGAGAGTGGTAGAAGCTTGTACATACATGGCTACACAGATGCTGATTGGGCAGGTAGTTCATATGACAAGAGGTCTACTAGTGTTTATCCTTTTACACTTGGAAGTGCCGTGGTGAGTTGGAGTAGCAAGAAGCAACCTACAGTTGCTTTATCCAGTACAAAGGCTGAATACAGAGATGCAGCCATTGCTACTTGTGAGGCTATATGGTTAAAGAGTCTCTTGATAGATTTGTGTGAGCCTATTGATGGCAAAGTTGTCATTCATTGTGACAACATGAGCAGTATATAGTTGGCAAAGAATCCAGTGTTTCATGCGAGGACCAAACACATAGAGGTCCATTATCACTTTGTCAGAGAGAAGGTACTGGATGGTACAATTGATCTTCAGTATGTGAAGACTGATGAGCAGGTGGCAGATATCTTTACAAAGCCACTTAGCAGGGAGAAGTTTGAGTACTTTCGGACTATGTTGGGAGTACATGGGATGAGCTTGAGGGGGAGTGTTGAGAGTCTTGATATTCCAAGCTCATCTACATCTTCATCGGCAGTACATCATGAGCTTGAGAGGGGCTATTGAGATTCAAGCTCGATGTCAGTGTGAGCTAGCTATGCTATGTGCTGGCATGTTAGGTAGGAACATGTGTGAGACATAA
The DNA here is from genome assembly GCF_041138505.1 of Cibotium barometz. Lineage (NCBI taxonomy): Eukaryota > Viridiplantae > Streptophyta > Polypodiopsida > Cyatheales > Cibotiaceae > Cibotium > Cibotium barometz. The sequence continues at coordinate 14,614,628 of NC_141078.1, forward strand.
ATGACCGCGTGTCCAGCTAGTCATAGTGTGTGGACATAGGGTTAGATGTGTGTCGACACAACTCATAGAGTGTTGTGTGTATTATGGATAATGGCATTATGCTTTGTGTGAGAAGGGAGATGGCTTTCCTCTATGGTTAGGGTTTGCAATATACATTAGGGTTTGCTCCTGTGTGTGTGTCTCCTCCCCCTCTACCGTTCTTTCAACAGACCTCGGCCGACCTTGCTACACGAGACGTCCTCCATTGACTCTCCGTCAGCAGTTGCAACTTTATCAGTTAGGTCTCCTTGACCTTAATCCACAAGACGGTCAAAATGCTTCCCCAGCATTCTTGACATAAAACATTCATTTACAAACAGTTCACAAAATACAGTTTCTATATCGAACTCTCGTCTTTCCATTTTATCCTCCTTAGTCCACATTACTTATTCCACATCCCATTCATATGTATTCATCATCATCCATTCACTCATATCGACGACACATTATTTCCCATACACATTCACATTCATTATTCTACATACACATCCATGCATACATCCATTTTCACATCCTCATTCATACATCCACTTCCACATACATACATCCACATCCGTATCTACATCCATACATCCACATCCACATCCACATTCACATTCATACATACACATCCACATCCACATTCACATTCATACATACATATACGTATCTACATCCATACATCCATATTACATCCATTCTCGCCCTACACATTCCATATACATCTTATCATATCCTATCACATCTCATACACATCTTATCACATCTCCTACACCTCTTATCACATCTTATCACTTTCCATACGCATCTTATCACATATTATCACATCTCATACACCTCTTATCACGTCTTATCACATTTCATATCTTTTTATAGAATACAAGAGAATTCTTATATTTGATATAAGATTTCTCTACATTTTTATTTATGCATAAATTCCATTTAAGGAGACTAACACTTTCGAATTAAAAATCAATCTTTTATGCATCTTCCTATGCATAATTTCATTTTAAATGAAAATGACACTTTTGAATTAAAATTCAATCTTTTATGCATCTTCCTATGCATAAATTCAATTTGGATAAGAATTGACATTTTTGAATTAAAAATCCATCTTTTATGCATCTTCCTATGCATAAATTCAATTTGGATGAGAATAACGCTTTCGAATTGAAATCTTATTCTTTTATGCATCTTCCTATGCATAAATTTAATTTAGATGAGAATGACACTTTGAATTAAAAATCAAACTTTTATGCATCTTCTTATGCATAAATTCAATTTGGTAGGAATTACACTTTTAGAATAAAAGAATTTTTTTTATGCATCTAAGTTATGCATAAAATCCATTTATGATGAAAATTACACTTTTAGTATAAAAAGAATATATTTTATGCATACCTCTATGCATGAAATCCAAAATGATAAAAGTAACACTCTTACAATAAAATAATCAACTTTTATGCATACCTCTATGCATGAAATTCAATTATGATAAAAGTCACACTTTTATAATAAAATAATCAACTTTTATGCATACCTCTATGCATGAAATTCAATATAATAAAAGACACACTTTTATAATAAAATAATCAACTTTTATGCATACCTTTATGCATGAAATTCAATTATGATAAAAGTCACACTTTTATAATAAAATAATCAACTTTTATGCATACCTTTATGCATGAAATTCAATTATGATAAAAATCACACTTTTATAATAAAATAATCAACTTTTATGCATACCTTTATGCATGAAATTCAAATATGATAAAAGTAACACTTTTGATATAAAAATTTATCCATTATGCATACTTCTATGCATGAAATAAAAATGATAAAAGTAACACTTTTGATATAAAAATTTATCCTTTATGCATACTTCTATGCATGAAAAATGATAAAAATAACACTTTTGATATAAAAACTTATCCTTTATGCATACTTCTATGCATGAAAATAAAAATGATAAAAATAACACTTTTGATATAAACATTTATCCTTTATGCATACTTCTATGCATGAAAATAAAAATTGATAAAAGTAACACTTTTGATATAAAAATTTATCCTTTATGCATACTTCTATGCATGAAAATAAAAATGATAAAAGTAACACTTTTGATCTAAAAATTTATCCTTTATGCATAATATAAAAATTCAATTTCTCCATGATTACAATGAAATTCTTTTAATTAATCTAGGATGATAATTCCTAGAATATGGTAGGAAGTCCTCTTTTCATGCTTTGAATTAAATTATTTTATATGTAAATTTTTACAAAATTTTACCAGAGCTCCGCTGCTATGTGACTGATAAATCTCAATTATTTTAAAAGATAAAGCTTATCTTTAAGGGAATGATTAGAATGATCCCTAATTGGATCATTAACCCATAATGGATTGAATCAAACATAATCATGAAATACATAAACTAAAAGCATAGAAAAAAAACCATTAATTTAGTCTCAAGCATAGATTAATCTTGGATTAAAGAAAAGCTTTATGAAAAGCTTCATTTGGATTGAGAATGGGTCATGAGTATGACCATTTCTTGAGTGAGAGAGAGAAATTACATAAAAACCATTAGAATTAAGCATAAATGGAAATTTATGTAATTCTTTACTATCATTAATTAATTAACTTCAATAGCATTCATCAAATTATGTAACTCTTCACTACTATTCAATTAACTTCAATAGCATTCAAAAACCATTCCAATTAAGCTTCTCAAGCTTGAGAGGGATTGAGAAGAGAGAAACATTGAGAAATTATAGAAAAGATCAAAATTCACCATTTACCTTACAAATTGCTTGATTCTTTGTTCACAGTAGAGGCCCCCAACCAATCAATTGGTTTAGTATGTTGATGGAGCCACCAATGGGGATTGAAGAAAGAGGGAAGTGTCAAAAACTAGTGAATTATTAATGAATTCACAGTTCTTGGCTTAGGTGGAGTAGAGTAACAATGCATTAAACATTGTTAAGTTTCAACAAAGGGGAAGGCCTCTATTTATAGGAAAAAGTGAGCTCCTAACCAAACAAACTGATTCTAGAATTTTCCAGCTCACTTTGGTCAATTTTTGACCATTTTTAGGTCAGTTGAGCTAACTTTTTGCAACTAGACTTGAATTAGGAGAGAGGAGAGATGAAATATCTCAATTTTTATGAGTTTAAAACTCATTCAAGCATGTGAAATATGCACCTCCTTTAATGGACTCCCCTTCCTTACATATGTGTCAAAATGGTTTATTATACCCAAAATATCTCATATTTTTAATATTGCTCCTAGTTTTTTACTAATAAACCTTGTACATTTTCAACTCTTTATCTTATGTGAGCATTTACTCATTTTTGGATACCCAAAATATCTCATATTTTAATATTGCTCATAGTTTTTTACTAATAAACCTTGTACATTTTCAACTCTTCATCTTATGTGAGCATTTACTCATTTTTGGATACCCAAAATATCTCATATTTTTAATATTGCTCATAGTTTCTTACTAATAAACCTTGTACATAGTCAACTCTTCATCTTATGTGAGCATTTACTCATTTTTGGGTATCTTCTTTTACAAATTGGATTTATCTCCTCCCTACACATGGATTGATGCTATTGGCCCATAGGAACCTTAATTGGACCATAATCCAAAAATTTCAGAAAATCTAGACCCTTAGGCTAAGGTCCTTTATACCCATTTCCATTTAATTCCAATTACACATTGGAAGTTCTTTTTGAATTTCTGTTTCAGGGGAACTTATTTTAATAAGATAAGATAATTTTCTATCCAAAAATATTAAAAATCTGAATATTCTCTCTCTAGAATATTTTCTCTCTCTAAGTTAAAACAGTTAAAAATAAGATCTTTTATATTATCTGAAGAGGGGATTGATTACAGGGGAAGATGCTGGACATTTTGAGAGGCTAGGGAGAAATCTTACATGTACCCTTGTCATATGAGTGCACAACTTGGATCTAGGCTCTAGCTTAAGTTCGAGTTCGAGTTTCCCCTATATATGGAACTTGGCCTTAAGGCTCCAGTATACTAGTGTACCCCTACCATATGAGTGCACAACTTGGATCTAGACTCCATTTTAAGTTCAAGCCTCCCATACATGGAACTTCGCCTTAAGGCTCAAACTTGAGTTTGAGCCTTGCCTCTCTATGCTAGCGTACCCCTAGCATATGAGTGCACAACTTGGATCTAGGCTCCAGCTTAAGTCGAGCTTCTGTATGGATTAAGTAAATGCAAGTGAGGCCCCGCTATTCAAGAAAACTAAGTGAAGCATCAATAATTGTAGCATGCATTAAGTTTCTTAAGTTTGATAGGTTTTGATTTGATATGTAGCATTTAAATCCATTTTTTTCTAAGGTTTTGAAACTTTTTTTGTGCTTCACAGGAATGGAAGCTAGCAGAGTGCCCACTACCTGGCAACCACATGGTGCACCAATCTTTACTCTGGATGCTCTCGAAACAACGACTCAAGCTAAAAGTGTCACTCCTAGAATTAAGGTGGATAAAACCTTCAAATTGAGTAACAAAGAAGGAGTAAAATGGTTTGTGGATAGCTACGATGCTAGTGCAAACTTCAAAGGAGTCCTCCATTTGTTTCTGTCTCAAGGTGATACATCATATGGAGATATGGGGATTGTGGTAGGTGCTAAGGATGATGTGGATGCAAGAGAAAACCCATGCTTCACATGCACTGTATTGCGAGAAGGAGAAACTACAAAAGCAAATAAGTTTTGCTTATCATTGGATACTTTTCACCTAGCAGACATGACTGGCAGTAAACTAGGAAAGGACAATTCTATTGTAAAGCTAGGATTGAAGATCATTGACTTTTCCAATCAAGAAGACTCAGGGGTGGATAATGTGGAGGACCTGGTGAAAGCGGTGAGGCATGCAAAGAAGGCTTTGGATTCACGAAAAAAGTCCATACCTAAAAAGGAGAAAACAACCACTCAAGTTAGGAAAATTGTGGAGAAAAAAGGCAAGGCCATAGTGAAGAGTGCACTTGAAGCATCTACAAATGCTGGTGCAACTTCTTCAAAACATAAAAAGGAGGGTGACAAAATAAAAGTCCTTGATGTAAGCACAATAGCAGACATGGCAGGCTCTTGGGTGCAAGAAGAGGAGCAAGAACTTGCAAAGAAGAGAAAGGCAAAGCACTCTACAAAGATTCAAGAAATCTCTTCAAAGAGAGAAAGGACAAAACCAGCAAGTGGTTCAAAGGAGATAGATGCGTCCGATGACGAGCTAATGGAGGTTGAGACTCTAAACAAGGGCAGCAAAGCAATTATCTCATTAGAAATAAAGAAGGGATATTATCCCTTTGGTCTAAATGAGGTCTTCAGCATTGATGTGATGAAATGTTATCCTGCTCCTTCAAACTATGTGTATAGAAGGTTAAATAAGGATTGGGTTCGTATTTTGACCCAAGACTTTATTGAGGACCCAAAGCAAGAGGAGATACTTGCAATTTTGATGCCCTGTAATCGTGCTACGAAACAACCCCTTGATAAACTGGCAAAAGAAGATATTCATAAAGTTGAATATTGGATTATCTCTGGTCAACACTCCATTAGTGCTGCAAAAAGCTTGCAGGCTCTAAATATGGCTAAAGTGACCCCTCAACTGCGTCAGCAATTTAGGTTCAGGAGATCAAAGATAATTGTAAATTGCCTGGCCAATATTTCTCGTGACATTTCCAAGGATGCAAATTTATCTATTGCAAAGTCAACGTAAAAGGAGCCATTCCTCGATCAACTTCTACAAGCTTGAGCACAATGGCATGCAAACGGTTGTCCTAGTAAACCTTTGCCTGGTGTCAATCAACCCAAGATGGACGAGTCTTGGAAGGTACTCTTTTGATTATTTGCTATATCTTGGTAAATCATAGACATACATTACTTCTTCTTTACTTTTCATAATATCTTTTACGGATCTATAGTTTCAAGTGTAGCAATAGCATAAGAAAGATGCATGTGAGGCTTCTTCTCAAACTGCATAAACTTAATAGTTTGGTTTGAAATTGAACTTCAAGCCTGGGCCTCTCTGTGATGGTGTAGCACTTGCATATCTAATTGTGGCTCGAACTTAAGTTGGAGCCTCATTTGCAAGTGCTAGATTTGCATGCGGAGGTGACGCTCAAACCTAAGATCGAGCATCACCATTATATACTAGTTTAGCACTGGCAAGTGAGACTCAAACTCAAGTTTGAGCATAATCTGCAAATGATTGAAAACCCATAGATGCATGATTCCTCCTAATATTTTGTGATATCTATAGTGAGGGGGCTAGCTTCTTACTTTGCAACTTTGCAGGCCTCTGTGGAGACCATGGAGCACACACTACATAAGAATTTTGACAAAAATAATTTACACTTGCTTCTATGTGATGATGATGTATGGCAGAATTGGGTTAAGATCATGAGGCTATATGCAAAATTCTTGCTACCAAATACAAAGGGCGAAACTCAAACTTAAGGTCTTCATCAAAATCCCAAACTTCCAACTTTGAAGAGTGGGCAAATTCAGCAGAGCAGGCACCGGGAACAGTCACACTAGGCCCAACATTGTTTAGGTGCATTTTAGGCCTTCAAAAGAGTGCAGTTTTGGACATTCAAACAGCACTTCTTGACAAGAGAATATTGCTTAAAAAGGGAAAGCAAACCCATCAAAGAATGGATATGGAGGAGATGGCTTGGAAGCTAAAAACAGATCGAGTTCTCAAAGATGCAATAACCGCCTTCTATTTTGATCCGACAAGGGAAAAGATGACTTGGGAACAGGTGTGTGAGACATATAAGCTAGGGGAGTATGAGTATAATCAATTGAGGAGCTACAGCCAGCCCTTTGTTAGGGATGCTCTCAATCATTCAAAAAAAAATCCTTCACTTCCAAAAAGTGTAGTAACTTTACTGAATCACCTATATAGAGCATCTATAAGTCAATATTAGATAAAGTGGAAAAAATCCCATTCCCATGAAAAAAGTGGGGGTATGGTAAACTCATCCAAAAGTTTGTCAAAACATATTCATGTGACATATCATTGGAAAGAGCTTGAAAAGTAGAATCTAGATCTACTTTTTTCGACAAATTTGGAGTTTGCATGTTCAAGTTATGGTCAAAACAAATTTTTTAAATACATTCCCATTTTGAGGGATTTTTTCCATTTTATCTAATATTGACTTCTATGGTTATTGTATCTCAACAAGAGTCTATTCCTTGGACAATTAGGGGGGTGGGTTTTGATATGGCAAAGATTATAGTCTTCTGTAGTAAAGAGCATGTACCATTTCAACTGGCAACAATCATGGAGCTACATGGTACAAAGGAGCAGCTCTCGTCAGAATTTTTCTCCAAGTTGGCACTTGCTTTGAACACACTAAACTCACAATATGAATATATTCTTGTGTGTTTTGTTGATTTCATCACCATTGGAATGCTTATCGAAGGGATTTCTAGCCAATCAACAAAGGTGCACTATGAATTTGGCATGATCCACACACAAAAAGATGATGCTTGGACATCTTGAACAGTTGAGATTGCAACTGTTATTCTTTTCATCAGCAAGGTTGACAAGTTTGAGGCCATTGATAAGGTTCTCACAAAAAATGTATTCATCTCAGGCTCTAGTGGCCAAAATAGAGAATTCATCAACGGTCTCATCACAAGGTTTTGTCTTGAACAGAGCTATGTTGTAGAGATATATTGTGGTGGAGTTGTGCTAGAGGAGAGCTTTCTAAAGAAGAGACAATGTATTGCTTTATTGAAAGTTGATTTGGAAGCGATGGCATTAGAATCAAAGTGCTCTGCTCTTTTAGACGGTCACCTGTCCTTGCAAGAGTGGTGTGGTGCAAGTGGCGGCACAAAAAAGCAAACACTAGATGATGCAAAAAAAGAGAACCTTCAAAATCTTCACATTGACAACCTACCAAGTACAGAGGAGGAAGATGAAGGTGATGATATTGACAACAAAAATGACACAAATGATGATAAAGAAGTTGGGGATGCTATAGACTTTAAAGATGCAGGGCAAAGGAATGAAGAGTACCAAGGGAATGATGCTCTATTCAATGAGGATGCCGAAGACAATTTTGAAGATATTGGAAGGCATGAAAATGATGATGAAGGTGGGAATGGTGATGATATATTGGATACTGCAAAAGCCATGGAAGCTACAAATGTTGGGGTTGCTATGGCCGTTGAAAAGATTGGGGATACAGATGTCAACAAGGCTTTCCATGCTCATAGCCCATCAAGCTCTCAACCAAAGAAAGGTAGAAAAGTGCATTGATAGTGCTTATTACAACGAATGGTGATCATTGAAAAACATTATCTTCTTCATATGAAAGGTGTTGTATAATCTCAATTAAGTTTAGTGTCATATTTCTCTTGTCCTTCCAATATTGTTGCATTGACGTATGTATCTATACAACTACAAACAAATACGCCAAATAGTTGTGTCAAGATATAATTTAATGGCACAAAGAGTGCACCAACAAATAGATGTTAGCTCAAACTACACAAAAATACCGAGTTTCCAACCAATCCTATAAGAAATGGGACTCGAATAATTCCCTAAATTCCTAAATTTGTCTTATATCCCTAGCCCCAACCCCAACCCCTCCTCCCCCTCCTCCTTTCTCACCCCATGAGGATAGTTATAAGGTGAATCCAATGACATATGTAACTTTCTTAGATTCATAAAACAATCATAATATCTTAGTAAAAGAATGGTACACTATTCACTCTCTTCAAAGAAGGATAAGTTTTTATTTACTTTTTAGATTAAAGTCACTAATAACCTTAATTAATTATATTAATCAACAAAATTTGGTACATTTCTCACTCTCGTCAAAGGGAGAGCAAAAATTTCTTGCATTTTAAATCAAGATAATTAATCATGGGTTTAGAAAATTCTCAAAGTTCTTTGAAAAACCGAGTACTAGATCTTTGATAAAACTAAGTAGGTAGACTTATGGTTCTTAAGCTACTAGGAATGAGACACGAAGCTCTCTACATATTGATTTGGTTGATTTGGTCCATATAGTGGTTGGCCTATGATATAATTTACCTTGGATACCATATATAGGCTAGTTTGGCATTCTACATATTGAGATCGTTGAATTTTCACTACATTTGTGCACCCTTTTATGTGCATGATATCCTTATCCTCGTCTTCCTAGATCACCATCAAGGCTCCTTGTCAAAGCATGTGGGTGGGGCAAACAATGCCATCTATTTGTAACCTCATTTTTTAGTACTCCCTTGCATCAAGTTTCTTTGTCTTAAGATCAAGTTTCACAAATTATATTTTCTACTTTTTTCCATTTACTTTAATTGTCATCACCAAGAAATGCTCAAAGATGTTATTTATGCACTTTAGTAAAACTCTCTCAATTTAACCACTTATCCACATCTCAAAGTGAGTGACCAACTTCCAAAACACATGTTTCCAAACTTATGAGTCTTAGATCTCTATTTAACATACCAAACTTCTTAAAAGTAAACATAAATGATATCTAAAACAAACAACATTCAAAACCTCAGGGGCTTCACGGCCTCTAAACTTTTTTATGTATCACGTGCATTGAAGGGGTATTTAAAAAACCCCTTACACTTACATACTTTTATGAATAAAATGACCCCTTTTTCTTCATAAACTTATGTTTTTTTTTCAAAATTGGTTTAAAAAAACCTTCCTGTAAATGTATTTCTATAATGTTTTTGAATTAATATACCCCTCCTGATGATCTCACGTGCTACACTTGCATATTTTTAGACACCTCAAGTTTGAAACCCGTGTAAACCAAACTCATGAATAGAGAAGTTTGTTGCTTGTGGCTCTTTTACTTTCTCTTGATGACTAGGAATAAAGTGCACTAGTTTAGGTAATTCACTTGGTACTACTAAGTGTCCTTTTCCTTTCCTATCCATTTAACTCCACATATATTATTTTTTGACATTTTTTTCATAGGACTAAGAAACCTTCTGCATTTTATTTTTCAAAATGAAAAACCTAGTACCAAAAATAACATGTTGAAACTTTGTTGGTATCTTTATTTCATTATTACCTCAAATAAGTATGTTTTTCAAGCTTCGTGGCTTTTCCCTTGTTTTTTTACATAAGAACTATCATGAGATTAATTTATTACTTTCTTTATTAGATCTCATAAGTTCATGTAATAAGCTCTGTGGACATTCTTCTTGAGAATTCAATTCCTTATAATAAAAGTTTCTCAATACCTATGTGCAATTAATAATTAGTTGGATGGCGATCTCACTATTTTCTTTGTTTCATATACCATCCTTAGACCTCATAGATTGAGTGTAACAATAATGGGTTCAAGATTCCTTAATATCTTGCAATGTTTTCTTATCTTAATCATTAAAACTTTTTTTAATGCAATATCAAAGGTAATTCCTTATTCATTATAATTTCTTTTCCTTTATAATTAGTTTTCAAATGCACTTCTATTTTCATTATCTCTTCCCACCTAGCCTCGTAACCATAACACATGTAATGCTTATAAACCTTAAAAACATAGTATAACTTACAACCATGACTCATAATTCAAGTGACACTTTGCTCGAGAATATAAGTAGACCACGGGTCATGAGGAAACATGCAAAAAAGCCCTTTTTGTTCATATTTTTGAGATGAAATGATTTTATTTTTGCAAAGGCTATAAATTCCTCATGACCAGACCATTAACAATGACGAAATAGGCCAAAAAATCCATTTTGGTTCATTTGAGACAAAATGTTTTTTTCTTGCAAAGGCTATCAATTCGTTTTCTATCTTCTCTTAAGAAAGCTTCTATATTAGTGCCACTAGCATTAGTTCGTACTATATATATATATATATATATATATATATATATATATATACACACACAATAGAGCATGAAATATATGTTTCTTAATTCTACTAAAATATCCTTGTTGTGAAGTTAAAAAAAGGCACAACATTTTGAAATAGTTTGGCAGGAGTTTTCTTAGGATTAATTTTAACTCATTTTGTAGATTTACTCTATAACCTAAATAGTCTACCAGCTTCTTAACTCATTTTGTAAATGTATTAGGACCTAAATAGTCTACCACATAACAAATTATTATCACAATTAGCACATTAGAGATTTATGGTAGTACTATAGTGAGGCCATGTATTTGATGTCACGTGCACTTTTATCCCACCAAGTTTTTTCCCCATGGTCATCCAGGTGTGAACAAACACCTTAGGGTTAGCTAATATATAAGAAATCATATCCATTATTTAGGGTTACTACTCATATTTATGGTAGTACTATAGTGAGGCCATGAAGTGATGCCATGGGCACTTTTGTCCCACAAGCTTTTTCCTTATGGCCATCCAAGTGTTGTACTTTAATCACTCACAAATGTTCCTAAAGGTCCCACCTTTTCATGGTCACTTGAACCATAGAAACAAGTAATGGACATTCTTGGCTTCTTTTGGTTTGTGAGAACTCGATGTTCGACACTCTTAAATAAATGGCTTTGTCCTCTAGAAATAGCAACTTTAAGCTTGCTCCTCAAGCTAAGAGCTGGGTGCCCCCCTTTTTGTCCACAAATACTTGTCCATAATAAAAAAATTCCACTCCTTTGCTAATGAGGTGTGGAAAACATTATCTCCTCTTTTAATGATGAAGATCCCATGGTATTTTCCCCCGATGCCATCTCTCATATTAAAAATCCTGCCGATAAATGTTCTCGCTTACTTCTGTGGAAATATCCCTGTTCACACCTAAGCTCCACCTAGTGTATGAAACACTAGTCGAGAGACGTGCGAGGGAACTAAATGATGATGTCATTCATCAAGTCATAGGATTTTTGTGCTCGTTTATGTAAGTGAAGTAAAAAAAAAACCATACATAAAGTATGGCGGGAAGTTGGCATAGTCCTCCCTGAAATTTTATAAAGGCATAATTGTAAGGATGATTCAACAACTTGAACGTATAACATGATATAAGAACACCAAGAGGATACAAGCCATAATCAAGTAAACCTTCAAGACTCTTGTATTGATCCTTGAAAATTCATTCACGTGTATTACAATGAAAAATTAATATCAAAGAGATGAAATGCTAAAAAGATGTGTTAATTAGAAGTTGTAACAATATTGGAAGGGAGGGAGGTTTTATGTACTGTGCACAAAGGCAAGATCATAATCATCACCATTGTCACCATCCTTATCAACATCGCATTGGCAAATGTGAGCACAATGTGTAAAGTATAGCCTAAGGGAGAAGGCATTGTATATCATCATCGATTGCCTCCATAAACATGTAGTTTGCATGTGGCTCCTTGGCCAATGAAAGAGCTTGAGAGCTAGTATGTGCCTTGGCTTGGGTTTGAACCATGCCACCCTACTGTGCTTTTATGGTGTGGTGTTCACACCATGGTTGTTAAAACATGAGTACCAAGAATGCATGGCTATGGTGAAGATGACCTAATCCTACACTAATCATAGTTATTAGGTGTTTAAACTTAGGTGGGTGGAGCCTTATCAACCACCATTTTATTTTTAAAATTCACCTTATGAAAACACTATTTTTCTAAAAAGAAAAAAATCAAAATCTCCATCTATCTTCCAAAATTCCAAAAATCCTCCCATGAGGGGATTATTGTTTTTGGAGGAATTCTAATCGGTAAATGATGACCTTTCTTTAAAGTGTGTTCATGCATTCTTTGTACTCTTACATGCATTCTTTGTACTCTTATGTGTGTGCAGGCTTCTCGACATTGCTTTTGGCAGGGACTATTGAAAGAAATGACACTATTAATGATGGTGTGCATGCAAACTAGTCAAGAAAATACCCTCTTGAGACTTCCACGAACACAAATTGATGCATTCACACAAATCCTCAAACGCATCATAGTATGTGTGTGTGTGTGTGTACATACACACGTGCGCGGGCACACACACACACACGTATATGTATATATGTATGTATGTACATACATACATACACACACATGTATATAATATATATATGTATATATTTATGTACATATATACGAATATGTATATATGTAGGTATGTAGGTATATATGTGTATATCTACTACCTATATAGGACAAAGGATGGCCTAACATAAACCTCTATATGATTAATTGTTTCCTATTTTACAAAGAGAAAGGCATGATGAGTTTGATCATAAAGTACTACCATGTGTACATTCATAAGACAATGGAATTCTTTGTTACTTGGGGGGAATGGATTGATGATCCCTACTAAATTCAAGATTGGACTTGCCATTTAGTCCTTTTACTGAATCCATTCTTAAGATAGTCACTAAAAAGAGTTTCTTTGTATGTAGTTGGACTTTCATCACTCACAAACTTGTTATTTTCATGCTCACTTGAACCATAGAAACAAGCAATGGACATTCTTAGCTTCTTTAGGTTTGTGACAACTCGATGTTCGACACTCTTATAGTGTCCATTTGTTAATATCTGTGAAAGAAGCGATGGTGCGGGCCGAATGGCCCGCCCCTCTCCCAAAATATGGTTGTGCCATCGCTCTTTGCTCGGGCATGGCTTATGCTAAAAAACCCATAAGCTGGTGAGGCGACATGGCATATGGAGAGAAGGATGGGGAGTAAGCCGATGTCTCATTTGGAGTGCGAGACATGTTTCTACACACACATAACAAAGCCCACATGGACACTTTAATAAGAGCATACACATGAATTATCCCTCAACATTCATATGGAGAGAAGGATGGAGAGTAAGCCGGTGTCTCATTTGGAGTGCGAGACATGTTTATACACACACAAAACAAAGCCCACATGGACACTTTAATAAGAGCATACACATGAATTATCCCTCAACATTCATTCATTTATGCATGAGGCCTTATGCATAAAGCTATGCATGAGGCCTTTTGCATAAAGCTATGCATGAGGCTTATGCATAAAGCATGCATGAGAATTATGCATAAAGCTTATGGGCAAACCTACAAAGCTATGCATGAGGCCTTATAAATAATTCTATGCATGAGGCCTTATGCATAAAGCTTATGCATAAAGCATTATGCATAAGTCTTATGCATAAAGCACTATGTATAAGGCCTTAAGCATAAAACTATGCATGAGGCCTTATGCATAAAGCATGCATGAGGCCTTATGCATAAAGCTATGCATGAGGCTTATGATAAAGCATTATGCATAAAGCATGAATGAGCATTATGCATAATGCTTATACACAAACCTACAAAACAAATCCCCAACACCAAGGGTGCAATAATAATAGAGGAAAATTAGAAAAGCACTTACCTCTTTTTCGTGATGTTGAAAGAGAGGATAAGAGGACCTACAAAACCAACAAAAGGGTGAGGAAAGGATTAGTAATGCATACATACAAAAGCTTATGCAAGCCTTATTGTAACTATGCCACTATGCAAGCCTTATGCAAGCTATGCTAAAGCTTATACATTAAGTTTTAAGCATAAAGTTATGCATGAGGCTTATGCATAAAGCACTATGCAAGCCACGCTATCCTAAACTAAACCGTACCCCGGCACTATGCATTAAGCATGTATGCATAGAGCTTAATGCATGCATAGATTAAGCTCTATGCATAGATTAAGCTCTATGCATAGAGCTTAATCTATGCACATGTCTCTATGCATTATGAATGCATGCATAGAGCTTAATCTATGCATTAAGCTCTATGAATAGAGCTTAATGCATAGACTGAGCTCTATGATTAGAGCTCTATGCATAGAGGACCTACAAAACAAAACCCCTCTTTTTAGTAGATAAAAATAGAGGAAAGAGAGGATAAAAAATAGGAAAGCACTTACCTCTTTTTGGTGATGTTGAAAGATAAGATTAGAAGACCTACAAAACCAACAAAAGGGTGAGGAAAAGATTAGTAATGCACACATACAAAAGCCCTAAGAACCTAATGCATACATACAAAATCGAAAAGAGAGAAAAGATAGAAAAGAATTTACCTCTTTTTGGTGAAGTTGAGAGAGAGTTAGAAGACCTACAAAACAAAACAAAAAGTTGAGAAAAGAATTAGTAATACAAAACCCTAAAAGTGTGAATAGCATGGATACACAAGGAGGTATATCCCTTAACAAACACAAACCAATTTAACAACCAAGATGAAAGGAGAGGGGAGGTAGGGCAAAGAAGGAGGAGGAGAAGAGCTTGGGAGAGAGAAAGAACCTGAAAAACCAAATAGAAAGTTAAAAAACAAGAAAATTAACCATAATTACACACACAGACATTTTACATCACATGTACATGTAACCAAGAGGAGATGGGAGTGAGGGAAAAGGAGGCATACCTGGTGAGGAAGCAAAACACACGCGCACGAAAAAAAAAAAAGAGGTTCTGTTAAACTGTAAAAACCTACGCCGTCGATATATGCATCGAAATAATCAAAAAAAGTATCAAAATCAGGGTGAAAAAAAGCATCGAAAAGTGTGTGAAAAAATAGCATGAAAATAAGTGTCGAAAAAATAATTTTCCCATGCTATTTTCGACGGATATTTCGACGTTCTTTTTGACGCTTATTTCGACGATCGCTACTTTTCATTCAAATTCAACATCTTTCTAGATCTTGCGCGCCACGGACATTTCAAATCACCTATCACTGACTACCACCCTTCACAAACACTTAAGGGAGGATTCCCCTCCAAAAATAAGCATTTGTTTCCATTTTTGGAGGATTCCCCTTCAAAAATAAGCATTCGTTTCCATTTTGCAAATCATTATGGAAACCATGGCCGATGCCACACCCTTAAATTTTATTCATTTAGAGGAGAAGACACTGTCCATGTACTCGCTGCCTGCAAAGACCAAGTGGCTCGACGTCGACGAATTTGCAATGATCATACAAAAAAATGGAAAATATTTTCGGTGCAGCGATTGGAATGTCTAATTAGTGACAATGCGTGCTTCAACAATGAGGAACTAGTGGATATCCGGCCTGACCGATAGAGACCAACAGAAGTAGCCACAAATGATGAGGTGATCCAACAACCCGAGGAACTTGAGGCAGATTCAGAGCAAATACTAGAACATGACATGGATGACATGATAAATGCCTTACACGATGGAACAAAAGATCAAAGTTTAGAATACGAAGGGGTAGAAGAAAACACACGACATGTGAAATACGCTTCTCAAGAAGAGAAATAGCTATGCAAGCTTGCTCGTCTTCCACTATATCCTGGAGCACGCGTGTCTTTCTTATGCGCTTGCCTATCCATATTGAACTTGCAAATCGATTTTTGGATGGTCTGATACAAGCGTATCAAAACTTTTTATGTAAGTGATGATATCATATGCAATTAGTGAGTTATGTACTTTTATATGCATTTTCTTAGCATGACTATTTTGTGTAACAGCTTATTGAAACATTAAATATTGCCAGAAGATAATGAGATGCCAGTGGACCGCAGTCGAGCAAAAGCAATGTTGCACTCGACTGGCATGGACTACAAAACACAACACCGTGCTTGTCCAAATGTATTCCTTATCGACAAGAATATAACATCGAGATATAGATGTGCAAGGAGAAAGGGTACCAGCAAAAGTTTTATGACACTTTCCCATCATCCCTCGGATTAAAACAATGTTCAAGTGCAAATGCATTGCAGGATTTATGACTTGGCACCATAACACTAGGTCCACAGATGGTGTTATGCGTGTGCCCACAGATTCCCCTGCATGGAAGCACATTGAAGAGAAGAGGGTAGCCTTTCAAGAGGAGGCTTGCCATATTGGACTTGGAGTAGTGATGGATGGAGTGAATCCATTTGGTCTACGAAGTTCAGTACATGGCTTGTTTTTCTAGTTAACTATAATCTTTCACCATGGCTAGCAATAAAAAAAGGGCATCTTTTATTGTCTTTGATAGTTCCTGGAAAGTACAAGGTGAAGAACATGGATGTGTATTTAGCCCCTTTAGTTGAGGAGCTTCGTGTTCTATGGGAAGACATTGAAGTTCATGGTATTCCAAGAGGTTTGGACAACGTGCACGGCACTAACATTGAGAGGAATACTTATGTGGACTATGCATGATTGGCCTGGCTATGAAGAGTGCTCAGGTAATACTGTAGCTTGTTAACATATTATGTTAAGTCATGATTGTCATCCAAATATACCTACTACAATCTTTTTTGATGTTCTAAAAGGCTTTTAGTGTCAGGGTATAACTTGAGGCTCAATACTCAAAGTCTATGAAGAAGATAGTTTACGAGAGCCACAAGAAGTATCTCCTCCTTTGCGTGAGGGATTTCTAGGGAGGTCACCTCGCATATGGAAGAGCACTGATTGGAGGGCCTTATGGGAGTTGGATCCAACCTGTACACCTCTAGGAATGAAGAGTCTATCCATTTTCCATCAACTTCCATACTGGAATGACCTTTTAGTGAACCATCTTCTTGACCCAATGCACATTTTCAAGAATATAGCCGAGGTGCTTTGGAAAACCATCGCAGGAGCAAAAGGAGAGCAAGGCACAATGAAATGATTTACAAGATGTTCAATGCATGCACCACTTATGGGCCCAAAATAGAGTAGATGGTAAGATGAAGCTACCAAAAGCACCTTGGATCTTGTCAAAGGATGAGAAACGGCATGTAAAGAAGTGCATTAGTGAGTTTCGTACCCCTACAGGATGCATGCATTGCTTGAAGGGAGCATTTACAAAGAACGAAGAGCTTAGTGGCTTGAAGTCATGATTGGCACAAATTCTTGCAACTCATGCTTCCTATAGCCATCAAGGATTGCCTCAACGATGACATTAGAGCAACAATTTACAAAATTGGTGCAGTGGTACATTGGATATCAAGGGAAAGAGATTAGTAGAGACACATTTTAAGCAGCACGATTAAACTCAATTGAGGCTGTTACAATGGCTGAGAAATACTTTCCAACAAGTATTTTAACCATTCAATTACACTTGCTAGTTCATGTGGTTGATGAAGTTGCTGTGACTGGGATGTATGTTTTTCTTGGAGAGATTTATGAAGACAATAAAAGGATTTATTTGTCAAAGAGCTCGTCGTGAAGGTAGTATGGCATCGGGATCTCGGGGGGTCACTCACAAAAAAATGTGAATATCACGTGCGTTCAACAGAAGCATAATTTTAATTTATGAAACTTACAGAAATATATTTACATAAGGGTATGATTTAAAAAATTTTCAAAAAATTTTACAGAGTCATAAAGAAAAGGGGATATTATATAGATTAAAAAATTCACAAATAAGGGATTTAAAATATAGGCCTTGAACGCACGCGATAGGGATATTTTATATATAGTGACCCCTCCGAGATCAGGATGGCTTGTTCAAAATCACTTGTATATATACTTAATTTCTCAGTATGTTTGATCCTGATATGCCAAGATTATGGACACAAGAAGAAGATGATCGACTAGTTGGGGAAGAGCCACAAGGGAAAGGCTAGCGATTTAAAAAAAAGGGACATCTTTTATTGTCTTTGATAGTTCCTGGAAAGTACAAAGTGAAGAACATGGATGTGTATTTAGACCCTTTAGTTAAGGAGCTTCGTGTTCTATGGGAGTGCATTGAAGTTCATGATATTTCCAAGACGTTTGGACAACATGCGCTAACATTGAGAGGAATACTTATGTGGACTATGCATGATTGGCTTGGCTATGGAGAGTGCTCAGGTAATACTGTAGCTTATTAACATATTATGTTAAGTCATGATTGTCATCCAAACGTACCTGCTACAATCTTTTTTTATGTTCTATAGGGCTTTCAGTGTCAGGGTATAATGGATGTCCATTATGTGGGCCGCAACTTGAGGCTCGATACTCAAAGTCTATGAAGAAGATAAACCATCACAGGAGCAAAGGAGAGCAAGGCACAATGAAATGATTTACAAGAGGTTCAACGCATGCACCACTTATGGGCCCAAAATAGAGCAGATGGATGTTTTTCTTGGAGAGATTTATGAAGACAAATAAAGGATTTGTTCGTCAACAAAGAGCTCGTCCTGAAGGTAGTATGGTAGTGGGATGGCTTGTTCAAGAATCACTTGTATATATAATTGAATTTCTCAGTACGTCTGATCCTGATATGCCAAGATTATGGACACAAGAAGAAGGTAGTATGGCAGTGGGATGGCTTGTTCAAGAATCACTTGTATATATAACTGAATTTCTCAGTACGTCTGATCCTGATATGCCAAGATTATGGACACAAGAAGAAGATGATCGACTAGTTGGGAAAGAGCCACAAGGGAAAGGCCTTGTGAGAACAATGGATGTAGCATTGCATGAGAAGATCAATAAATTTTGCATCTTAAACTCACATGCTATGGAGAAATGGATCGAGAGATATAACTTGGTGAAGGCTGAAAGGGACCAAGCTCGTTTGAGTTTTAGAAGGAGTCAAACATTCCACACACTACCGTACCACCCAATAGAATTTGCACTTCTTCCAGACTTTCATTCTAATAAATAGCTCGAGCAAACCATACTACAAGCTAAACGTAATGGTGAATCAATAAGTGATGAGGAGGAGGAGCTTGCATATGGTTGTGATTTCCATGTATGTGAGTTAGAGATATCTACGCATTGTCTTTTATGTTGTGCTTTGGTGAGATTATACAATAAAAGTACTTATTTATTATGCTTGCAGTATCATAAGTTTGGGGCAATTTGGTCACGCGGACGTCACTTTCAAGTAGAAGGAATAGATAAAAAGAGAATAACATTTTATTATGGATTGAAGGCTAATTTTATTATGGTGTGAAGGCTAATTTTATGCAAGAAAGTCGTTCAAGTGCAAGTGATGGCAATACTGAAGTAGGCATGCTAGATTATTGTGGAACAATCCGAGATATAATCAAGATTGGATTCAGAAAGTTTGATATGTTCATTTTTGATGTGAAATGGTTCAAGTTGGTAACTCTAGGGGCACAAGTAACTGTACGCAAAGACAAGTGTGGATTTCTTCAAGTAGACTACACAAAGATATGGACTTACCAAAGGGACACATTTGTGCTGCCACAGCACTGTGAGAAAGTCATATTTGTGGGAAGACCCGATAGATCATAAATAGTTGTTTGTGATTCAAATAAATTGACATGGAAAACAAATATTTGAAGAGGTGAAAATAGCAGTTGACTATTTTTCGAATACTGAGGAACTCCCCCCAGATCATGTGATGGTTGAGTATACACCACTAGCACCTATTGAACAACAAGAAGAACAAGAAGAACAAGAAGAAGACATACTAGTTGAGGAAGTAGGTGAGGCTCACACAAGATTAGGATAGGATGAAGGTGTACTCTTGAAAATACATTTGTGCTACCACAGCACTGTGAGCAAGTCATATTTGTGGGAAGACCCAACAGATCATAAATAGCTGTTTGTGATTCAAATAAATCGACGTGGAAAACACATATTTGAAGAGGTGAAAATAGCAGCTGATTATTTTCCAGATACTGAGGAACTCCCCCCAGATCATGTGATGGTTGAGCATACACCACTAGCACCTATTGAACAACAAGAAGAACAAGAAGAACAAGAAGAAGACATACTAGTTGAGGAAGTAAGTGAGGCTCACACAAGATTAGGATCGGATGAAGGTGTACTCATTGAGAAAATACATCTTGAATGAGAAACAAACACTAGAGATAATCTAGAAGAAGAAGAGATTCAAGTTGAGTATGATCATAATGCATCGACAACTCTCATGCTAGAGCTAGAAGAGGATGACGACATGGATGAATTACCTTCTACTACTACAAGACAACCGGTCCCACCAATTAACAACAATGATAAAGTATTTCAAGAAATATATTTATTTGGAGCCATGGATCTCGCTGAGAACGAGCAAGTTGATGAGATGAACTTTAATTTCATTATAAAACATAGCACTTTCTTAATTGCACCTTAGTGCTAAGGAGGAGGAGCTTGCATTTTTTCTCCTTCAAAGAGCGTGATGGGAAGTTATACCCTCATCTCTCCCTCCCCCCCCTCTCTCTCTCTCTCTCTCTCTCTCTCTCTTTATCTCTCATTCTCTCTGATATCTCTCTCTAGCTCTCTAGCTCTCTTGCTCTCTCTCTCTCTCTCTCTCTCTCTCTCTCTCTCTCATAGACATATATACTTGCAAAGAGGTAGAAAGAGAAGGCTAAAACACACCCCAGGATGGGAACTATCAAATATTATATATAAATTCAAAAAAAATTAAAAAAATTGACTGTTATTTTGACGTATATTTTGATGCTTGTTTCAATGTATATTTGAACGGATATTTCCACACCTTTTTCTATGCATATTTCGACGGATATTTTGACACACATATCGACGTGACCAAGTGTGGAAACTAAGCGTCGAAAAACAATGATTCTCTTGTAGTGTTTGAGAGGTATAAAACAAATCTAGATATTTACATAAATTAGATGGTTCTTTGATTATGCCCATGGGTTTTCTAGAGAAACTAAATAACATACATATATGTTATCAATCACACATCACCAACTCATTATTATCATTGAAATACTCGGGCCATCTACAAAGAAATATGTTTCTTTACTTCTTTGATGATGCCACCACGATAATAATTGACGATGAGTGCGGCCTTGATTACATCATGTGCCTTAGAATGAATGGGGGAAACAAAAAACTCCTTAATGTTGTGCAACATCAGTGTGCCTTAGAATGAATCCATTTATGCCATCCACTAGAATCCTAATAGCAAGCAAAGCTAAGAAATAGCAAGCATAAGCATAATCCATTAAAATTAAGGAAAAGGTTATGTAATAAATAAAAGATCGAAGAAACAACTAGAGAGGTGACTTTAGATAATGAGTGTGTCTGCCCATCATAAACCAAAACTCATTGACAAGAGAGTGTGGTAAATTATTCATAATATTAAAAGTTGCAAAGCATGATAAAAAAAATAGGACCAAAAAAAAAGAAACATACTTTAGAGCTTCATCATGAATGCTATATCCTCTATTTCCTACATCCATCCAAAGGCAAACAACCATTGATTTAGTATAGCCAAAGGGACGACAAGTGTCAAGGAGGTACACTAGATTTTATCCATGTCCCATGAAATCTAAGTAAGGATACATGTTCCTTGTTGGTCATGGAGTGCCTAACATAGTAACAGCAGGGAGTGAATATCAATAGTGTATGTCCATGCAAGGGAGTTTTTTAAGCTTCATTATTGAGATGATTTAGGTTATTTTCAGAGACATTCTTCTACATAGTGGGCGGTTGCACTTGAATGACCATGTTGGAATTGCCCTTAATCAAATCTAATATTGCGTCATTTTTTTTGGATTTGTAACAGTTGCCTTTGAGGTGTATGCCCAATGCATGTAAACTAGGCCATAGTAATTTATGAATTTATGTGGGCTTCATGCATATATGCCACCTTAGAGAGTATTTCTAAGATTACAATGTGCACATGAAAGCAAGGTAATTAATATGATTGGTGTATAAGGCTCTACCTTAATTTTGCAAAAATGGATCATAAAGAAAACAAACTTGCATTAAGATAAAAGTATGAAGTGAGTGTTTTTGGAAGGTAGACCATCTCATGGGCTTGCATTTGGGGTAAAACATCAATAATTCAGCATGTGTATGCAACACAATACCTAGCAAGAGGAGGATTTAATGTGTGTACTAGTAATTTGATTTCAAGTATGTATCTTTTGAATCCGTTGATACATGCATGTCAATGTTATTAGAAAGACCTTTGAATAAACTAAAAAATTAAATACAATTTGAGCAGATCAATAAGATTGCAAGGTCAAGTGCATACTTTGTTGCTATAGTAGGCATTGACAAAATAACTACTTTAACAAAGTCAAACCTTTTGGTCATGTTAAACATACAGAGACTAAACCCACCCCTGTTAGTTACTTGCTTGTGTTGGGAATTTATTCAATTCTATTGTGAAAACGACAGTAGGTGATGTTGTATCTTACATCCAGCAAACTACATAAAATCTCAAGATATTCCCCATTATGGTGGCATATTGGTTTCAAGGATTACTTTCAAGGATCATGATAACCTTATAGGTTAGGGATGTTGTCATACCATGTATAACAAAAACTTTATGCCCCTACTATAAGCAAAGTAGGGTAGGATTCTTGTTTCTTCATGTCTTAAAAGTATATGATGGTAGCAAAATATTAATATTCCTACAAAAAACAAATGTGTTGGTGGTTTTAAAGTACAATTTTGACTTCTTGTAAGTGTGGATTTTTCTTCGAGATAAAGATAACAAAGTTTCCCTTTGGTGCTAAGAAGGTGATGCAAGACTTTCTGTGATACTTTATACATGGATTGTGCAGTAAGGTGGCTAAAAGGCTACGCCTAACTTTTCTTATCCTAAGGTGGCTAAAAGGCTACGCCTAACTTTTCTTATCCTCTAATATAAAAGTACTAAAAGTTTATTTTTTTTAATTTAGATAAAGTTACGGAATCCTAGATACTAGTATGATGTCTGGAAAAATGTATACAAGCGTAAAGATGATGATGTTGCATATGGTAGCTAGGGCTTTTAAATAGTCCTCTTGACCAAAAAGAAAAAGTCAAAGAATAGATTCTTTTTCTCAATTGTATGAGAAAAAAGGAATGGATGGATTTTCCTAGAAATAAATTTAAAGTGTGGCCATGAATCTTATGCATTTTAGTCTTACAAATGCAGTTGCCACTTTCATGATGTTTGTTAGTGGTTTGTTAGTGATGCATTTTTATTATATGTGAGAGTTTTACTATCAATTCGGAGATGCCTTTTTGTCTTACAAATGCAGTTGTCACTTTCATGACGTTTGTTATTGGTTTATTTTAGTGATGCATTTATATTATATATGAGAGTTCAACTATCAATTTGGAGATGATCTAGAGATAATGTTTTGTATAGAAAAATGTGAGGAGCTTGAGCTTAAATGTTTTCAGAGACACAAATATCTATGCTATGTTAATGCTAAACTCAGACACACACAATGTTCAATGAGAAGAACACAAGGGTGTAGAAAGTGAGAGAGAATGCTAGCTCAAAGGGAAGAGAGATGAAGCTCTCTCTACAAGCACAAAGGAGAAAGCATAAATAAGCAACAACCCTAAACAATGGATGTGGTTACTTATATACTAGCTAACCTTAAGGTGTTCGTTCACACCTAAATGGACATGGGGAAAAACTCAGTGAGATAAAAGTGTCCACGACATCAATACATGGCCTCACTGTAGTACCACCATAAATATCTAACAAACCCCCCTATAGTATAAATGCGTGGTTTATAGAGATTGTAGACTAGTATTTGAAAGGGATGAGGCCCAAATCTTTGCATAAGGTCTTAAACTTTTCACGTGATAAGGCGTTAGTGAAAAGATCTGCCACATTGTCATGTGTACTTTAATAGATGAGACTGATCTCACCTGCATGGAGTATCCCTCTCACATAATGGTAGTGCACTTTATTATGCTTAGTCTTGGCATGAACGACAAGAGTCTTGGATACTACCATTACACTTTAACTATTAGTGAGAAATGGAGTAGTGGTATCTATTGAGGCACAAAGATCCTCTATGGATCTTCTCAACTATACCCATTCAACTATCATTATGAATGCTAGCATGTATTCAGCTTCAAAGGATGAGGTTGCCATAGTTGGTTTCTTCTTACTTAAACTGGAGATGAATGAGTGTCCAAGAAAGAAAAAAAAATCAAATGTGGACTATCATGTATCATATTCATGTTCAAAATGAGACAAGGTATGCAGTTCTAAATCACCCCCTTTGCATAGAACAATCTAAGGTCTTGCGTGCCTTTTTCTAGGTGTCTAAAGATACGTTAACTACCTGTCAATGCTTAGTTCTTGGGTAATGCATAAACTTACAAGCTGTGGCACATCAAAAACAGAATATTTGCATGTGATTTTCTTAAATATATAAGGCACCCAATATCTTGATTATAAGTGGTTATGTCAATTAATGGCTCTGTGGGATCCTATAGACTAAGCTTTACACCAAGTTCCAATGCTGTAGAGATTGGTTTGCAAACTCCCATATTGAACCTTTTGATTCGTGCCTTGATGTACTTGGAATTCTTAATGATTGTACCATCATCTTGCAGTATAAACTACATACCTAAGTAGTAATGTAAAAGACTAAGATTGATATCTCAAAATTTCAGGTGAGATGAGACTTATAAGATATAATCAAAATTTCAGGTGAGATGAGACTTAAAAGATATAATCAAATCCTCATTGGTTCCTATTAATAGCATGTCATCAACATAGATAATAACAACAAACAAATCATGCTTATCCTTTTTGACATATAAAGTATTTTTTGTAGGATTGTTTTGAAATCCTTATCTAATCAAAAGGCATGAACCTTTTGGTACCAATCCCTATGGTCTTATTTCAAACCATATAAAGCTCTCTTAAGATTGCATATCTTCTATTGCTGATCAAGTTGGGGAAATCTAGCTGGTTGACTCATATAAACTTACTCCTGCAAGTCACCATACAAGAATGTTGTTTTGATGTCAAATTGGTCCATTTTCAAGCCATGGTGGGCTACCAAAGTAGTAACAAATTTGATAGTGATCATACAAGAAGTGAGGACAAAAGTTTGATCACAATCAATCCCTTTCTGTTGGGCATAACCTTTTGCAATGAGTTCCTCTTTGAACCTATCTACAGATCCATTAGCCTTTCTCTTAAAGTTTATAAACCCACTTAGTACCAATTGCTTTCTTACCAAGAGGTAGATCCACTAAATCACAAGTACCATATTTTTTTGAATGGCTAAATTTTGTGCTATGTGGCTTTAACCCCATTCGGAGCTTCTTGTTCCTCTTTGAAAGATACAGATTCATCTCCATCATATAGAGAAATAAGAAATAAAAACTTAGTAATATCTAATGAAGAGATGGTTTTAGCACCAGATTTGGTTTTACTCTAGAAAGAAGAAGACAATTTTTTATCCCATAAAGTGCTTCTAACCCACTTAGGAATAAGCCTATACTAATTGATTGTTGATCTTTTAGAATTTAAAGTATTTTTGAGTTAATCAAAAGTTAGTGCATTAGTTTCTTGAGCATTCCCACGTTGCACCAAATGAGGTCAAAATCTGTTGAGTGTATCAAAAGACATTGACACTAAAAACAAACCATCAAACATGTATGGGTAATTGGCATTAGTATGTTTGTTGAATTCAATCATAAGATCCTCAATAACGAGAATATTCCTAATGATTTTCTTGGTAAGAGGATTGTAGACAATAGCCTTTTGTTTTTGAACTATAGCCCATAAAAATGCATTTCATTGCCTTATCATCATCAAGCTTAGTCTTGCTTTATTTTGGCACATGGGTAAACAACGAAAAGCATGCATGTGTTCAAGCTTAGGTTTTCTGTTGAACCAATTTTCATATAAGGACTAATTGCTTCCATCCAAAACTTGTAGGAAAGTTTATATTAACCATGTATCTAACCATCTCCATTAGAGTCTAGTTTCTTCTCTCACAAATACCATTTTTAAATGATGTATAAGGAGTTGTGCATTGATGGTTAATACCAAAAGCATTAGACAAATATGAACCCCCTTGTCTATATGGAGGATTTGGAATTTTAAACCAATTTCATTCTCAACCAAAGCAACAAATTGTATAAATGAGAAAATACCTCTAATTTTTCTTTCATGTGGTAAATTAACCAGCCAAATTTGTTGTAATCATCAATGAAGGTCATACAGTAAAGATTTCCTCCCAAAGATGAAGTCCATATTAGACCACACAAATCACTCTATATGAGCTACAATTTGTGGTTAGCTCTATCCATTTGCATTCTTTGGGAAAGGTTGGCAAGAGATTTTGCCAAGGATACATCCTTCACAAACATATACATGTGGGCGATCAAGTTGAGTTGGGTCCTCTAACATCCCATGTTTCTATAAAAACATTGATCCACCAATAATCAATGTTTGGCC
The DNA here is from genome assembly GCF_041138505.1 of Cibotium barometz. Lineage (NCBI taxonomy): Eukaryota > Viridiplantae > Streptophyta > Polypodiopsida > Cyatheales > Cibotiaceae > Cibotium > Cibotium barometz. The sequence goes on from NC_141078.1 coordinate 14,641,635, forward strand.
GAACCTACCATGCCACAATTCGGAATATTTCATTGCATTTGAAGTGTGTGCTAGACAACCATCATCACATATATGTCTAATATATATAAAACATGGCTTAGAGTTCCAGTAAGCACACTATGCTTGTCCTTTTCTCTATCATGAGAGATAATGCATTTATCATCTATAACTTCAACATTAAGATCCCCCTTGCTAGAGTGGGCACTAAAAGTAGATTCTTCTTTATATGTAGAATAACAAGTTTATTTTAAAGGAAAAGATCCTTACCACTAGTAGTAGTATGGAAAATCTCACCAATACCTTTGATTGGATAGGGGCATTATTGGTACACGTAACAATGTGACCATCTTGCATAAATTTTATATTATTGTGACCAAACCTCACTGAGAAATAATGTGCATAAAAGAACCACTATCAAGATACTAATTGTCTGAAGCGTTTGCACTAAGACATGAATCTTGGTGAGGATTAAAGATGCAAATAACCAAATTAAGTAAGAAGTCTTCAAGGGTAACATTCGGAGAGTCCTCTTTCTTTTGGCACTTTGGTTGTCTTGGTGGGCAGAACTCATAGAATATTTGTTAGATTCCTTTTTTCTTCTTTTCTTTAGCCTTCAAATTTTAGCACTATTCAAGTGCATGGCAAAGCTTCTTACAATATCGACAAGTAAACTTCTTTGGCTTATTGGGATCATCCTGTAATGTATTCATATGTATGTATTTTTAGGTCCAATTAACTTGCTGATTTTAGCATCTGTATTTAATGTTTATAAGTGGAAATTCTTGGAGGATATAAAAGATTAACTTTGGTCACAGACTAAGTGATTTTAGAGATGCCAATTTTGGGATTTTCATGCCTATTTTGTGCTATCATTTGAAAGTGATTTCTATACCATACCTAACCATGCTAGATAATGTATAAGAGGGTCATACTCGGTAGTTTGGACTAAATGAAACTCATATGGGGGTTTACATTGTAAACATAGCTACAAAACGAGCACCCGAAATAGGGCCCGAACACTAAATTGACCCTTGATTTTTAGTAACGGATTCATATGAAGGAGTAGATAACTTTCTTTGATAGAGACATCAAGTGAAGAAAGATAGATCATAATAAGAGGAAAAAAGTTCGTGTTTAGATCATTTGGAGATTCCTCATAGTTTGGTTGATATTCATGAAACGCATCTGACACCACTTTTCAATGTTATCTCTATTTTGGTTAAAAAATAAGTTTTTATGCATGTATGCTTGAATTGGTAGCGTGTGATTAAAATCAAATTTTAAAAGGTGTCACCCTCATGTGGCCTAGGTAAGTTGTGCTTGAGTGACTACATATTGTTAGAAAAGATTACTTTCTTTATCTTTTTCATGCATGGTAATCTAACTAATTTTCATGGGATGTTTTTGGGCCATCTTTTTAGAGCCTTGATGTGATTCTATGTAGGAAGAGAGAGAGAGAGAGATTTTGCTCACCTATTCGAGATTGGGCTGGACGACATTGTTTACTCGCTGGACAATGAACAGGATTCAAGCCCTCTGGGAGCCTTGTGGTAGAACCCAGAGAGGAAAAGATTGAGAAGAAGACATACCCAGGATATCCATGATGTCTAGTGTGGAGGTTGGGTGGACGGGCATCGGAGAAAGCCCTCGATTTGCTAGATTTTTGTTGGTGAATATCTCTCTAGATTTACATAATTGTATTTGCGAATTTTATTATTTTTGGATTGATCAAACTTAGAAATGATTATAGTTATTAGATAAATCTCTTCTTTCTCATGTATTAGATTTGGTCAAGCGCTGTGATTTTTGAATATTTAAGAAATATTGTCAGTTTTTATGATTAATTAAATGAGATAGAATTAGGGGTACGTTACACATCCTTAGTTGTAGAAGTTTGGTTTGAATTGTTCTTCTATTAGCACCTCTTTCCTTTGTCCTGGTTGATAAGACCTTGATCACTACTAGAACTAATAGATGCATTCTTTCTAGACTTCTCCTCCTATAAACAATAAGCTAACAAGCCCCTTGAAAGTAACAGAGACTACGTTGCCTATTGAAATTCATGCAAAGAGTTAAGGGTGATATTAACCATTTCCTTGTAAGGGATGATTTCATCAATGTTGAGAACTTGCTCTCTTACAGCTTGTAACTTGGTTAAATGTTCATTCGTCGATCCCTTCTCCTACATTATCAAGCTACCTTTTGATAAAAACATATTGTTCAACATTTTTAGCTTGATACATAGTCTCTAAAGTGTCCCAAGTAAGTTTAGATGTTTTGTAAGAATGAATATATGAAACAATTAACCTTTTGACAGTCAAAGCAATCAATGGCAAAGCTTATGCATCATGAGAATCTCATCTTCCTTGATCAACACTAATATGAGGGACGTGTGTCCGCATCTTTTGGCCTCTAACACCTTTGATGAGTTCCTAGAGTAGTTGTGCCAATGTGGGGCTTGACAGAGCCCATAAACCCTTGGTAATAAGGATATTTATGAACATGAAACTCCAGAGGGAGTAATTTCACCCATCTAACTTACCTTCTTTCGAAAGAACACCAAACAAATAATGTTGAACCTAAGAAAGAGAGATGTTGAAAATAGCTTAAAATGAAGTGTCCAAATGCTAATGGTCGATCTGACACCTAATCTATTAGTCTACTGAAAATCTATAGGTAAATCAAAAGTGATTAAAATCTAACTGAATCCTACCAACGATTAAAGTTTACAGTTGGATCGAGCAATTGAAGTCATGGATCGGATGATTTTTAAAGTAGGATTGAGCAATTGAAATTGCAATAGAATCGGATGATTGAATTAGATGACTAAGTAAATCAAGCTTAGAGCTTCCCTTTCAGTTGTGCTATAATTCTTCTCATCATTTGACAACATCCCAGTAGCATAATATATAGGCCTATACTAGCCTTCTTCTACCTGGTGTAATAGAACGATTCCGATTACCATGTTTAATGCATCAACAAACACATGGAATGTCATGTCCCATTCCTGTAATCTACACAGACTCATAGCTTCCCATTCTTCTTTAGCATGATCAATATTGGGCTGAGCCAAGTTATTTTCTCAATTGGGTAAATGAATCCCACTCCCAATAGTTTATCAATCTCCTCCTTGACTTGTTCCCAAATTGAGATCCATGAGCTTCTCCTCTTGTACTCTCTGATGGATTGCTACTGCTCTAGTTTTGCAGCACATTGCCTCCATCCAGTATATTGACTGTCAAGCCTCCATTTAGTATTACTCCTTGGATCTTCTTCCATTTTAACATTATTGTTCCCTAAGGTACATCATTATCTCTTTACAGGTATTTTTGTTGTTTCGAGTGACTTGCAGTTATCTTCTAATGCATTGCTAGAGGAATCGAAGAAGCTGTAGAGGGAGAGCTAGTCTCAAGAGAGCTCAAACATGAGTTTGCCCAATGTGTCCATGCTCTCAAATGAGCCACCTTTTATACAAAAATTCTAGAACTCCCAAAAGTTCCCATGTGGGATTATTGTCAAGCCCTCTCCCACATTCATCTACAACTTTGAACTCTTTTTAAGAGCCCTAAGTGTCTTTTTTGTTGCAGAGCCCTAAGTGTCTTTTTTGTTGCATCCTTGTATTGATCTTCATTCGTCATGCAACACTCCCCCCTTCCTATTTTGCGCACGTCCTCGAGCGCAGTAGTAACAAGAGCTGCAGCAAAAAAGAATGGATACATTAAAGTCTTTTATTGGAAAAAAAAAAAAAGAAAAGAAAAGAAAAAACCAGCAATGATAATTTCACACGTGAGCATACAAGAGCAAGGCTGATTAAAGTTTTAATGAGTACTAAAATAGGTGAGTAAAGACTAGTCAAAGTGAGACTTAAGTGGTAGATAATTCTATGCAAAGGCAAGTGTGCTTTGTACACCGCCGGTTATGACCGCAGTCTCAATGTCCTACAAGTATTTAAGTTATTCCTAAGTGGCAAACCTACTCCTAAATATGAGCAAAGGTGATTGGAACTCTTTTTTTTTTCTTCTTCTTCTTCTTTTTTTCTTTTTCTTTGACGTGTGTGTGGAAGGTGATAAAGATTAAGGTTCCATCCCAAAGAGACCCAAGCAATGGCCAAGAGACCTCCGCCAAGAGAATCTAAAGACCGCTAAGTATCTCAAGGGCGACAGACCCTTTTTCTTTCTTTTATGACCTAAGGAGTACCCCATGAAGATGAGGGCATCGGTCCCGAGGGCCCATAGTGTACCCCAGAGTCCTACCAACATCCATCAAGGCGATAGAATCTCAAAGGTCTTTTTCTGAAGCTTGTAGACATCAGTGTTCACCCCATGGAAACCAAGGCATCGGCCCCAAGGTGCTAAGACAACCCCAGATCCTACCAAGCATTTCTCATGGCTGCAGACACGTCATGTCTCAATTCACTTTGGATATATATATTTTTTAGGGTATAAATTTTTTTATAAATTTTTATTACTCCTAGCACCTAGCTCATATCTAAGAGGTGGCTACCACTAGGGATAACTAATATACCTTGAAAGCATAAGAACTTGGCATATTCCCTTGGTATATATCCTACACTGTCTTTAGATAGAAATATCTTTTCCTAAGTCTTCTAAGACTCTAGAATTCACTCACCATATTTTAACAACTAATCAAAAACTTCAAGCAGCCAACATTGTGTGAACATGCAAACTATATATTCGAAAGATAAGAGCACATAAAGAAATAAAGATTAAGATTTGAATACACCTGTTGTAGTGCCCTGTTGATGTTGTTCGTTTGCATTGATGCATTGCTGATTTTGTGCAGATTGCTCCTCCTTGATCTTTGTAAGCGTAGCATGTCTCCCCCCTTCCTAGTTTGTTTGCACGATAGGTGGACTATTGGGGCGTGTTTGATGCTCTTGTTTTTTACGAAGATTTCTGCAAAATTTTTATTAACAAACACGAAAAGAAAAGAAAAATAAAATAAAATAAAATTTGCCATTGGTGCCAAACACCGAATATAGCCGAGGGGAAAAACCCAATGGGAGAAAAGTGCCCTGGCTTGTCGATCTTATTATGGAGTCATTGAACTTACCCTTGCGCTGGTGGTGGATCCGTGTCCTCGTCTGCTGGAAAGATGGTATCAATTTCCTCAGGATGCAGAGACAACCCCTCACAAAAACCGGCCGCTGGAGAAGGTGGTAGAGGAAGGAGTGCTTCCTCACTAAAGTATGGCATTCGTTCTATGGGAAGGTTAATCAGACAGTTTCGATTTTGGAACTGTGCAATGTAGGTACTCATATTGATCCAATATTGACATGTGGAGGCTTGGGGAAGGAGGGCTTGCAAGATCGGTGGTTGCAAGTCATTTAGGCTTGTATCCCTCCATTGTTGTGCTTGAACCTCCTCAGGTAATCTACGTTGATTTGGTCCTCTCTCTGGTATTCTCACATTAAGAAGATTATGGCGTTGGGGTGTAACTCCCACAATTTGCTTCATTAAGCCCGTGCCATATCGTCTAAAGTAAGAGCGGCATATCCAACAAATATGTGAAGCTTCTTCTAATACAAGTCGTGCACACTCTTGACAATGTGAAAATGGGTGATGCTGTTGATAGAATAATGTGACAAAGTGATGCCCACAGCAACTTTCACCTAAGGGAGCATAGAAGTACCTAGAATGTGTTTGAAATGGAGGAGCACTATAACCCCCGCGATGATCTGGTCGAGTACTATCGGGGTCAATGCATGGTGGACATGTATCTCGCCAAATATCCATCAGGAGTTATCTGGACGTAGAACAATGAAATTTAGAACACTCATATCCATCATGACAATTCCAATCAAAAAACAAGATTATCTCAAAAAGGACACATCTTCTAAAGGCATAAGGAACTACATTATTCAAACATTGATTTACCAAAGAGCTTTAATTGTAGTGTTAATGCCTTATCTTTAGTTTTTGGTATATCCTTTTTAAGCGGTGGAAACTTTAGCAATTGTCTTGGAATGGACAATCAATTGTGGCTTTTGGAATCTTTCTGAAACACTCTTTTACCCCTGTCAAAGCATGGCATTTTGGAAGCCAAATTGCTGTTGCACCCTCATAATAGCCTTGTGCTTTAAGAACATGTTTTGGGACCCATCGATTAACAATACGAGGTTTAGGCTTGGAAATGATGTGCTTCTTAGGAGGCTTAGCAACTGGACTAGATGGTACAAGTTTGTACGCATCTTTGGGTAGCCACATTGATAATTCCTTCTTACCTGGCCTTCTTTGAGCAGCAACTAGAGTAGTTGGAACATGCCAGCCATGGCCCTCACTTGAGTACTCATCAATTATCCACATCATTTGTTTTGGAGCTTCAAGAGCAGATTTTGATTGTGGGTTGGGTAAGGTAGAAACATTACCCCTTTGACACGATAAAGCTCGTGGTGTAGTAGATCCCAAGATGCAATCAGAATCAATTTGCAACTTGTATTGTCTATTCGTCCAATCTAATGAGCAATTGGTAGCACTTAACCACGATCTACCGAGAACAACCTCTACTACTGCCTTGGACTTACGTGCCACATAAAAGGGCACTGACATCTGGTGATCCTGAATGGTCATCATAATGACACATTTTTCCTCTATAGGGTTATCTTCCCCAGAGAAGCTTCGTAGGTCCACAGGCATTTGCACAAGTGGTGGTTGACCCAAGGCTATCCAGGTGGTGTCAAACGAGAGAACATTATAATCTGCACCAGAGTCAATTAAGGCCGAGACAAAGTAGGTAGTCTCATGAAGATGAAGGCACACTTGAATATTGAATGGTTCGACATATGGCTCATCAGTAGCCAACTGTATGGCCAACATAGAAGCTTTGCGACGCTCCTTGGCTTTTGCAACTCTAACTTTAGCCTCCTCTTGAGCCTGACGTCTAAGTAGGTCAAGTGCTTCTTTCCGTGTTTGTGCGGCATGCATCTATTGAAGCATGGCTTCAGTTAATGGTTCATTGTATTTCTTGAGACGACTTCCATTAATGAAGTTAGGCATTTGCTCACCGTCTAGTGTCTCTAAACGCACTGCACCACTTGGAGTAATCTCATTAATCACAAACGGTCCTAGGCCACGTTTTTTGAGCTTTCTCTTATGCTTCTTAAGTGTGTACAAGAGCACCAGGTCTCCTTTTTTGAATCGGCCAGTTGTTACATTTCTATCATACCATTGCTTTTGTCTCCTCTTCTCGGCATACATCCCCATTACTGCCAATAAGCGGGTCTCATCAAGCTTTTCCAATTCGTCAACGCGTTGTGAAAGCTCATGACCAGTCCAATCCAATTGTTTAGCTACTCGTAGAGTAGGTACAAGAAATTCAATGGGAAGAATTGCATCTAGCCCAAAAGCAAGTTCAAATGGGGTTGTGCCCACAGATGTTTTATAGGCTGTCCTATATGCCCAGAGAACTGAGTGCAACTTTTGCTCCCAATCAGTCCTATGTCCCTCAACAATCTTTGTGAGTGCTGTGCAGAGAATCTTATTAGTACTCTCGGCTTGTCCATTGGTCTGGGGATGATAGGGTGTAGAACGCTTGTGAATTACCATAAATTCTTGAAGCCAAAATTCTATGACTTCATTTATAAAGTGTACACCTTGATCACTAACGATCTCAATTGGTAAGCCATAGCGTGTAAACACGTACTCATACAAGAACTTGGCTGTGGTTCTGGCATCATTTTTGACTGTTGCCTTTGCCTCAACCCATTTGGTCAAATAGTCGGTTGCGACTATAATATATTCTGCATGCGTGTTACGAGCTGGAGGTTTAATGGGACCGACAAAATCAATACCCCATTTTGCAAAAGCACGTGTGCTTAACATAGGCCGCAATGGCATATTGTCCTTTGTGATGGGAGGTTTGGTCCTTTGACAATCGTCACAACGTTTCACATATTCTTCGGCATCCATTTGTAAGGTTGGCCACCAAAGCCCAGACCACCTAATCAACTTAGCTGTGGTATTGCCAGAAAAGTGTCCACCACCAACACCTGCATGTGCATGAGTTAAGATTTTCAGATAGTCAGCTTCACATACACACATGCGTAAGTTGCCATCCTTGCCCCTCTTGTAGAGTTGGCCCTCTATCAGCATATAGTTTGCCGCTTCAATTTTAATAGCCTGCTTTCGATGTTTAGGAATTGTTTGTTCCAAATGACCATGCTGAAGATAGTCCACAATATACTTACTCCAACTTGGTGTAGTTGAAATTTGGAATAATGTGACATTATGAATTGGCTTCTGAATTTTACATGAAGCACAGTTATGAACAAATGTTTCAGCATCTGCATGCATGGTAGGCCACCATTGCCCATCTTGAGATATACGTCACACACAAGTAGTAGCCGATGCATGGATTCCATCGATACCCGCATGTGCCCATTCCAAGATCTCCTCATATTGGTCGGGGTTAGGTATAAGCCTCAACACTCCATCATTACCCTGACGATACAATCTCCCTGAGATTAGCTTGAATGGTCACCATAGGTCCACATTAGGACCCGCTAGTTGTATTTGCCCACTTGTCAAAATTTCTAAAATGGATTCAGACCATCTAGGAGCTGTCTCTACAAGGAAAAGTGTTGAATCTAACATATCATCATCCACACCCACAGGAGCTTTGCCAGAGGTGGTTCGAGACAAATGATCTGCCCTTAGATGAGTTGTTCCTTTTCGAACTGCAACTTCAAAATCAAACTCAAGAAGGATGATAAACCACCTTACTATCCTTCCAGTTGCACAAGGTTTATTCACCAAATATAGCAATGCCTGATGGTCCACAAAAAATATGAATTTGTTTGCCAAAAGGTAATGGCGAAACTTTTTCACTGCATATATCATGGACAATCCTTCTCTTTCTGTTGTGGTGTAATTCCTCTCAGCATTGTTCAACTGTCGACTAGCATATGAGATTGGGAAATCCTTATTGTGTTCTCCCGATTGAGCCAAAATACATCCAATTGCAAAGTTGGAAGCATCAATATGGACATGAAAGATTTGGTTCCAATCTGGTGCCCGTAAAATGGGTGCAGTCACTAATGCTTGCTTCAACTTTTCGAAGGATGCCTCACACTCATCCGTCCAATTAAACTTTACAAGAAGAGCATATAACGGTCTGGCTAGGACAGCATACATGTAGATGAATCTACGGTAATAGCCACAATGTCCCATGAATGTTTGTACCCCTTTAGGGTTGATAGGCCGAGGTAATGAGACAATGACATCAATTTTATCCATATCTGTTGAAATCCCATTGCGAGAAACAATATGGCCCAAAATTTTCCCTTGTCTTACCATGAATTTGCACTTGTCAGGATTCAAGCATATACGATAAAGTTGACACTTTTGAAACACAAGTCTCAGGTGTTCTATATGATCATCACGCTCTTGTGAGTGAACACATAAATCATCCATGAAAATCTCAAGAAATTGCCTAAGGTACTCCTTGAATACAATCATTAACCGTTGAAAGGTTGCTGGTGCATTTGTTAGACCAAATGGCATAACACGATAGGCAAAGATGCCATCTTCAGTAGCAAAGGCTGTCTTGTGTTGATCCTTTGGATCAATTGACACTTGGTTGTACCCGGAGAATCCATCCAAGAAACTATATGCCTTTTTCCCTGCAACTCGTTCCAGAACATGATCCGTGATTGGAAGTGGGTAATGATCACGCACAGTAGCTGCATTTACCTTCTTGAGGTTGACACATACTCGAAGTTTTCCATTTTTCTTGGGCACCACTACAATAGGGGAGACCCATTCAGTGTGTTCAATCTCATAGATAAATTCTGCCTCTAAGAGCTTGTCTATTTCTTCCTTTATCTTCCGTGCAAAATTTTCATTGTAGGTATAAGGACGTTGCTTGGAGGGTTTTGCATCCTCTCGCAATGGTATTGTATGCTGACATATGCTTGGATCAACTCCTTTGAGGTCTTTATAACTCCAAGCAAAAACATCGCGATACTCCTTTATTGTTTGTATTAATAACTTCTCCTCATCTAAGGACAAGTCTGTGGCAATCCACACATAGCGATGGCTTAGCAATATCAATCTTTTTTGCATCCTCTGGACCATCGTATGAAACCCCTGGCTCGCTTGGTTTTTGTCGCATGGGCTGTTGAAGAACAATCTTCCGATCTTGAAGAGTATACTGTGTGAAATTGGGAGGAACATTGAGACCTTGTTCTTGTCCACTTGAGTCTTCACTCATTGAAGACCATGCGGTTTTGAGCTCTCCTTTGCTATCTTGCATCGGATTTTTTTGTTCAACCGTTGTCTTTGCACTTCCCACACTCTTTTTTGAATCGGTTTTAGACGTGAGTTTGGGTTTTTGTTTCTTCATCTTTTTACGATTTTTGCTAACAGTTGTTAGCTTTTCCCCTGCTTGGAATCCATCTGATCGTTTGACTTGGTCTTTGATACTATCTTGTGCTTGGAGATAGTATAGATATCCGTTCTTTCCTGAGAAGTGAGGTGGTGGTCGAGAGTTTTCACTCTTAGACTTCTCCTTTTCTTTCTGTAGTCTCTCACGTTGTTCACGCTCATCTTGTCTACGGATTCTTTTATGGCTCTTACAGCATTTATGTTTAGGTCGGCTTCGAGGGATCTCTATTTGAACCTCCCTTCCTCTCAAGAGTAGGCGTGCCTTTCCTAACTCTTCCTCAGGGATTGTCACATCATTATTAAAATCAGAGTCCCATCCATCTTCCTTATCAGCATCATTAGCAGATTCGAGTGTCAAATCCTCTACTGAGACTTCCTCGACATGCATAGCTGTTGTGGATGTATCTCTATAGTACAAATCATCTAGAAGGGTACGTGGTTGTACCATTCGTATAGGAATAATATCATATCCATCTGAGTCACAAAATTGAATTGGCTTTGGTAAAGCACATGTCGATAATGTTGCAAGGACATGACTCCATTCTAATGGATCAATTAAATGCTCAGGGAAGGGTTGTGGAATGTATGCCTCGTCTGATACACTTCGATTACCCTTAAGTCTCGCAGTGTTGAAATCCCTACATGAGGCTCCACAAATCCATAGATCTTCTCGCCCATCAGACAATGTAACTCTTGAGCCCTCAGATGAAGCAGAATCAAACTCATCTATTGGAGACCTTGTTACATCACGATATGAGTGATTCCTTAGGTTGACCCTTGTGATGACAGAATCATGTCGGAGGTACAAATAATTGTATCCCCAATCTTGAATCATTTGAAATTGTCGCATGAATGGTCTACCTAATATCACTTCGTAGTTTGGATGTTTTCCAAAATCCACTACTGCAAAGGTGTGCTCATATTCAATCCCACATGTGGTGACCAATATGTTCTCGAGCAGCCCAAGGGGATGTTCTAAGCTTCCATCTGCTAGCTGCAAGCGCATCCTGGTACTCCTAATAGCTGGTTTGCCCCACTTTTCCCAAATGGACCTTGTCACAATGCCCACTCCTGCACCACTATCAAGTATTGCAGTTGAAGATACTTTTCGCACTTCTAATGGGAGGGTAGCATTTCCCTGGTCGTCTTCACAAAATTTTCCTACTTTGTTGATAGGAACTGGCATTACATGCTTTGTCTCGGAGTGTATAGTACACTCATGGTGACCCTTTTGCAGCAATACCTGCTCTGACAAACATGTGGCAATATCATTCCACAACTCAGGTCGAATTTTTATCAAATCAAGCAAAGGTAAGGTACAAGCCACTGGTGCTGACAAAATAGCCTGCACCATACTCATATCTTTCTCCTTTGTCAACCTTTTATGCATGGAGGGTATCCTCAAGGTTTGAGAACAGTTCTCATATTCTCCCAGATATGATGGTAAGGTTTTCATTGTATACTTACTTCTAGGAGAAACAATTGTTTGAACTTCCTCCTGGATGCTTGGGTGTCTAAAGTTGTTTTCCGTGCCCCTGGTAAAATCCACCTCAGAGAATGGAGGCGAGCTAATAGAAGACATGTTCTCATGAACTTTCTCATGAACTGCGGCCCACATCTCATTTGCCATGTCCTCATTAGCATCAATAACTTCATCATTGCATGGGAAGACAAGGCTAGGTGGTGGCAGATTACCCCCTTTCAATTGGGTGTCAATTGGTGCAGACCTTTCGCTATGAGCTTGTGAAATGAGCTCACTTTTCATTTCCCGACTCGATGACACTTCTGGTATGGTTTCTAATGTTGGCTTAAGAGAGGTTGGGCCCCGAGGAATAGGTGGTGGTGGTCCCTCAAGTATTGACTGAGCTTCCCTAATGAGTTGCTGATGTACAGCTATATTGATCTTCTCCTCACGAGGGTTTGGGTATTCTTGAAGCTTCTTGGGTAGCTCAGATAAAGCTGCAATGCGACTTCTATGAGCATCAATGATGGCCTCTAGAGTCTCATTCACTTTATCCACAAAAACAGAACCCCCAGAACTATCCTCAGTCGTACTAGCCTCATCTTGTTTAACACTAGGCCTAGGTTGAGGTCGATGTTCCTCATGCACTTCTTGGGAAGTAAAAGTTTTATCCCTCATGTTTTGTTTAGAGGCTTCTTGAGAACTAGTGGATGTACTTTTAGTTTGTTTGCTTCGGTTCTTCTTCCTCCGAGTGGTTTTTTTTCTACTGGACTGTAGGGTCTTATCCACTAGATTTGTTTTTGCATCCCTAGTTCGAGGTGTCTCATCAGTCTGTATTTCGGCATTTCGTGTCTGTGATCTAGTCATGACTCTAAGTGGCACAACATCCTCATTCTCAGATGAAGGTGGTGATGGAACTGCCCCTACAAGGTTAAGTGAGACCTTTGGTTGAGAGGTGCCCTCCTCATGTGGTTTCAACAGACAATCTTTTGGGAAGTGTTCTACACAACACCCTAGACAATATCTTTCAATTGGTGGAAACTGTTGTACTGTTGTATTGGATCGAGATGCTTGCCTTGAGCGATGTGGACAATCACGTTCTCCGCACTCATAACAGGGGCCCATTGGTTTGGCCTCTACTACTTTCCTTGGCTGCCATTGGCCTGAGGGGCCTGGAGTCCTAGGTTGGTAGCTGCCTAGCAACATTAAAGAGTTTTGTTCCCCTGGTTGAACGTCCCAGTGCTGGGCTTGGGTATGCGGGACTTTCAAAGATATTTTCTTTGGATGAATATGATACATATTCTTCCTCCACATAGCCTGGGTTTACCAAGTCTCTACACATATTTGAGTTGTCATAGTCCACAACCCATACAGGAGCAGTCCCTGGAGCAGGAGGTTGAGCACCAAGAACAGGTCGTGCTTGCTCTTGTACCATCAGTGGCTTACGCTCAAAATTAGTATATTGTTGATACATTTGTGGAGCCACTCCACCCCTTGGCTGCTCACGTTCCTGTCTCATTCTCGCAATGCGAGTGCATTCCTGTGTGGTATGGGTAAAGTTCCAAGCACAGGCTTGGCACCACTTTTTTGTGGGTTGGTTTGTGACTAGAGGAGAAAAGGTGTTACAATCCTCTGTTTTATGGTTACCGCCACATGCTCCACAAAGATGAGGACCTGTAGGAAGTACACTCCTCATTCTCTGCTGCTGTTGTTGTGGCTGCATGGGTGGACGATAGGTCTGTCCCAATCTTCTTAGTACTAGGTTAGCTATCTGGTCTGGATTTACTAGCGCGCTAGACCCTGAACTTTGGTCATCACCCCACTGATCTCTAGGTTTCACCTCTGGGCCAGAACCATCTTGGAACTTGAAGTTATCGGTGAAATCCATAGCATCATGGCAACACTCATTGAAATTTGTATGTTTCTTCGCATAGAGATGTGTATGCAGTGTTGAATTTTTGAGTCCTTTTAAGAAGAGAGAAATTAATCGACTTTGGGCGGGCTTCTCATCTTCTAGGCAACGATTAATGTACTGCTTCATTCTATTTACACAGTCTCTAACACTCTCATTCTCGCCTTGTTTGAAAGAGTAGATGTGTGCTACCGTGTCATGTTGAATTCCCATCAAGGAAAAAGCAGCAATGAATCTCTCTTCCAAAACTCGTAAAGAAGATTTGTCTGAAGCCTCTAATGCCTGAAACCAAGCCAGGGCTTTTCCCTCAAGAGTGAGTCCAAATCCTTCAATTTGAGTATGCTTATCAGCCACTTGCTCAGCTCGAACTGCTTGTCTAAATGCTGCTACATGATCGTATGGATCTCCCGACCCTTCATACTTCTTTACCAGTTTCTGAAGAGTTGATGGCCTTACTTGTCTTGAATACTCGTCATAGGGCCTACGGCCTCTCACTCTCAGTGGAAATTGTTCCTCTCTTTGGAAAGATGGTCCACATGTTTCCAAAATTGGTGTGGGTACCCTATTACCAGCCTCACCAAACCCCTCCAAGGATCTTGTCACCCGCATTTCAGGAGGTGCATTAATGGGAGGCCGAGTTGGCTCCCCTATCCTCTGATTGTTATAGTGAGAAAGATGTTGGTGTGATGTGACCTGTGGTCGCACATTTGGTGTGGGACGATATCTTGGTGCTAGAGTTGGGCTACTAGCAGTGGTCCACTTAGATGTTGAAGGTCCCTCTCTAGTGAACTCTCGTAGGGGAGGAGCAACAGTTTCTCCAAGAAAGGCTGTCTCTCCTGGTTTGGCTGTATTTGTTGAGAACACTTCCATGAATAATGGATGTCCTTTCCACGTGAGTTCCCGAATCTCTTTCCAATCTAAGGTTCGGTATTCATTGGCCCATTTATCAATTATTCTGTTCATGTGTCCTGCAAGCTTCTCAACTACCACCACATGAGCTAGAGGAAGATCCAGCTGTGGCAATCTAGTTGTGGCATAATATCCCTCTAACGAGTCCTTATAGACCTCTTGAAGTGGGTCATCCTGTAAGACCTTTGTCACAAGAATTTGTCGTACAAACTCCCATTGGCATTCAGCCCCCTGATCCAGTTTACACTTGCCTTTCCTATCCCTTTCCAAATTTAGATCTACAAGAAGTAAATCATCTATGGATGGTTTTGAGGACTGGGCATTGGATGGTCCAGGCATGTCCGGCTCAATGAGCCAGTCATCTCTAGACTCCCTTGCTCTGGAATGTTCTGATAAGTCTAAGAACTCGGTTTTAGAGAGCTCCCCTAATTTGTCTACCTTTTCTGGATGGTAGGTGACTTCGTAGCGAACACCATCTCCACCCATATACATGTTACCCTGGTCATTGACGAAAGGTGCTCTATCAAGTTCTGAGAAAATGTCTGCGATCTTAACAAGATACCGTTGTTGTGGATCCCTAAAGATCTCAGCTCCTTGAGCATTTGTGTAGACATATTGGAGTCTCACATTGAGTGTTAACCCCATGGTGTCGGCTTCAAATGGATTAAAGGATCTTGCGGGTGTCTTATTTAGGGCTACGGGATGACTATTTGTCGGCCCTAGATTGTCCATGGACAATGAACTAGTTGTTCTAGAGGAAAGGATATCGGATTGGGATTCAGAAAGGGTTTCAGCAATATCTGCCAAATTGCCTACCGATTGGGTCCCACTTTCTTGCGTAGGTACTCTAGAAGGTGCCCTAGGCCCTATGGCAGAATCTACAAGACGTCCCGACCGCAAGTGCATAAGGTCAAATTTTTTTGGTTTTTTTATGTGTTTTTGTTTTGTTTTGTTTTTGTTTTTGTTTTTTAAATAAAATATATATATATATATATATATTTTTTATTTAACCTACCTAATCACTAAATGTAACTAAAAGGAGCATGTGTGTGGCATAACTATCTATCCTCTTTTTTTTTTCTTTTTTATTATATATTTTTTTCTAAATGATTTTTTTTAATGATTTTATGTTTTTTATGTTTTTTTTTAAATTAAACAAAAATTATGAATCACACTAAAAAAATACTAATTATGCATAAAGTTACAAAAAATTAAAAAATGCAAGAAAATACTAATTATGCAAAAAATTTAAATGAAGAATTACAAAATATGCAAAAAAAAGACTCCTAAAAAAAACACTTAATTTCTTTTTATTTTTGTTTTATTTTTGTTTTTTTTAACTAATAAATTACAAATATATATATATATATAAATCTACTAATTATGCACGTAATTACAAAAATAATATATATATATATATATATATATATCTACTAATTATGCACGTAATTATATATATATATATATATATATATAAATCTACTAATTATGCACGTAATTACAAAAATAAAAAATAAAAAATGCACGCTACTTTACTTATGCAAAAATTTAAACAAGGAACAATGGTTTCAAAAAATAAAAATTGTTTTTTTTCTTTTTTTTTAAATTTCTTTTTCTTTTCTTTCTTTCTTTTTCTTTTCTTTCTTTCTTTTTTCTTTTTTAATCTCTTTTCTTTTTTTTTCTTTTTCTTTTTTTTTTTAATTTCTTTTTCTTTTTTTTTAAAAAAAATTAATTGTTTTTTTTCTCTTTTTTTTAATAAAAAAAATATTATTTTTTTTGTTTTTGTTTTTGTTTAAAAATATAAAAAAAACATTGAAAAATTAATTAAAAAATAAAAAAAATAAAAAAAATAAAAAATACCACCTACCTTATCTTTCGCTCGCCGCTCGCCGGACTTCACACTGGCGCACGTGGTCGTCTTCAACGCGCCAGCTGCTCTTCTTCACAGCCAGCTGTGCTGCTATAGCTCTTCACCCCACCGCCTTCTACCAGCGCTTGCTCTGCTCTGTCCTCTGCTCTGGCGTCTATGCCAACGCCGCCCTCCTACTGCAGACGCACGATGCTCCCACTCTCTGCTCCAACGCCTTCGCTTCAGTTGCAGACGACCGCAGACGACGCCTTCCACGTAAATGCTTTAATATATATATATATATATATATATATTAAAGCTGCCTTCGCCTGCGTCCACTCCTACTGCTGACCAGCCTGCTGCTTGGTTGCAGCCGCTTCAACCCTTCGTGGCCTTCAGCGCAGCCGCCTTGGCCTTTGCTCACTGCTCTCAAGCCAGCCAACTTAGCGCCGGCTCCTCGAATGCTCAGCCAGCTGCCTTAGTTGCATTCAAAGCACCTCAATGCTCTCTTTACAATATCGGCTCCAACCTGTTGCTCATAGTTTTCAAGAGTTGCCTTTATTGTGTCCACCTTGGCAGCCAACCTTAGCAAAGCACAACCTCCACCTACCACAATACCCTCCTCAACAGCCGCCTTAGTTGCATTCCAGCGCTTGATGCAACGCTTCTACACTGCAAATCGTAAAAAACGATTATATATATATATATATAAATTTTTATTTTTATTTTTTTTTTAAAAGCCGTCTGCTGCTGCAGGTATTTTTTTTCAGCCGCCTTGTCCTCTAACATTTGATGCAGCCCGCAAATATATATATATATATATATATATATATAGATTCATAAGCTTTTTTTCTTAAGGCCACCCTCAACGCTTTAAGCTGCCGCCTTTTCCAGCGTTTCTAATGATGGAGTTGTCTCCCAACAAAACAACAAAACCATAAAGGAAAAGTCGCCGTCAACACTTCCAACCTACCTCTCTTCCTTTCACCCTTCTCTTTCCCTCTCTCCTCTCATCCTTAAGCGGACTTCATGCTTGGGAGTCTATGGGGCTTGCAGAGGGCTTGCATAAGCTATGGAAGAGCTTAGCAATGCACCTCTTTTCTTTTTATTTATTTATACTAATTACATGTTAACGAAAAGCATGAAAGCATGAAATGGCAAAAAACAATGAATGTAAGCATAATGACGGTACTTGAAAAAGCATAAAAGCAATAAAACATAAAAAACAATGCGGGAGAAACCTCAACCGCTCAATGGTTTTTTTTTTCTTATCCTAATCTTATCTACTCACACCGGGATCGCACACCCGAACTTAACCTAAACACTCAATGGTTTTGCAACCAAAAGAGGAAATAGTGGTGGTTTCCACACACTCTCAACCGGATTTGAGTCTTCTCCCCGGCAGCGGCGCCAATGGAGAGACAAAAAAACTCTCTCACTTGTAGCAAGAGTAGTATGATCCACACTTAGCTCAATCCAATGGGATTTGCATCCCTTTCGGAGCTAGGGATTCAACCCGTACCGGTGCACAAAAGCTTATCCATTTGATGGAGAGATTGCTAAGAAAACTACTACTATTGACATAGACTCAACACACACTCAAGCTCAATCTTGCTATTGCTCACTCAACTCCACATTCCACTCATCCATACATCCAAACAAGAAGAAAGCTTAGCTATTGCTCACACAAGATCAAAGCATTCTTCATTCTCAAATACTCATTTCCCTAGCATGCACACAATCCTTGAAGCTATCAATAAGAAACATGCACACTAGAGAATTGACATGAGAAGAGAGACAAATATCAACTCATTGCATTGAATTAACAAAAGAATAGAACTTACAACAATGTAGATGGGAAGAGAGAAGAGCTTGCACCTCTATGGAAGAAGAGGGAGAGCTAGTCTCAAGAGAGCTCAAACATGAGTTTGCCCAATGTGTCCATGCTCTCAAATGAGCCACCTTTTTATACAAAAATTCTAGAACTCCCAAAAGTTTCCATGTGGGATTATTGTCAAGCCCTCTCCCACATTCATCTACAACTTTGAACTCTTTTTAAGAGCCCTAAGTGTCTTTTTTGTTGCAGAGCCCTAAGTGTCTTTTTTGTTGCATCCTTGTATTGATCTTCATTCGTCATGCAACACTGTTGTCCTCTTCCATTTTAACATTATTGTTCCTTGGATCTTCTTCCATTTTAACATTATTGTTCCCTAAGGTACATCATTATCTCTTTACAGGTATTTTTGTTGTTTCGAGTGACTTGCAGTTAGCTTCTAATGTTTTGCTAAAGGAATCGGAGAAGCTGTTATCCTCTTCCTTGGAACTTAGTAGATTTCACAGTTTACTCTTGAAGTTGGGTACCAAGAATAGGTTTTTATATGTCTAGTTTTAAGACTTTCATATCCTCCCATATGTCATATTGTCTTGCCTTTTTTATGTGTCATGTTCTTCCTTTGAGGAACTTTTCATTTGCTGTTGTCTCTCCACGCTGCCTGAGAATTCTACCTCATTTTTTCTTCTTTTGCTGATTCAACTCTTACGCCTCCTTTGTCATAGGGTTTCAACCTTGTTTTTTCTTTTTCCATTCCATATTGGTTTCCTTATGTGGTTGATTGGTTCATCTGACATAACCAGCTTCTCTTTCCCCTTTTGGGATCTGGTGATTATGGCCACATCTTCCAGCTCTTTGATTTCAATCACATTGATGGGGATCATGATATTTTTAGGTCATTAATTTGCTTTTGGGAAAATAATCATGGAAAGGAGAAAAAGCCCTGAAATTATAGCCTTAATTAAGAAACCGTACAATAGCCAACCACCCTCTCTCTCATGGAATTATTTGTCATTCTCTCTCTCTTGTTATCTCTCACTCTCTTGCTATCTCTCATTGTCTTGCTATTGCCAGTCTTTCGAGAGTCTTTCCCTCTCTCCCTAGAAACCGGAATCGGAATCAACTGCCAATCACTGTTTGAAGAGTTGTATTTCTTGCTTTTCTTTCTCTTAGACTTCTTTTTCAAGCCCATTTTTTGTTCTGCTAGTTTAGCTACTTCCATGAGCCCATCGAACCCTTCATGGTAAATGTTGGTGGCTTCCACCATTAGCTTTAGTTTCTTTTTGAGACCATGAAGGAATGAGTCCACAAGAATTTCTTCTGATTGTCTGTCTGCTAGAGATAACCTTGCACGTAGAGTGTGGAACTTGGTTGCATAGTCTTCCACTGATAGCGTCCTTTGTTTCATACTTCTTAGCTTCTCTTGTAGTTCAAAGTTAGTTTTGGCAGTCCTCAATCTTTTAAGGAATGCCTCTTGTTGTAGTGCATAGAAGGTGTGAAAGTGGTCTGGGTCATATTGGGATACCCATTCAGTGGTATATCTCTAAATGTGGCCTGGAACTGGTCCCAACTTCTTTCATCTAGAACATTGGAGCGTGAGTGTCATTCACCTTCCACACAACCTTGAATTTCATGACGTGTGTGGCAGTGTCTTCAACCTTCTTCCCCTTGTAGGTGGGATACGTGGTGTTTCCTCCTTGGTTAGCCATTTGGTGCTATTATATGCACATTATGTGTGCATATACTAAGATGCTAATCCACATTAGGCTTGTGAGCATGGGAGCATGGGAACAAGCTCTAGTGGAGCATGGGTTAGGACTAACCTTAAGGGTTAAGGTTAGGGTCAGGCATCCAAGGGTCACACATGGGAAATGGAGAGTCAAGAGTCACTTGAGGGCCCTCCTATATAATAGGGGCATGGGGCACACTCAAGGGAGGCTTGGAGGCTTGGAGGCTTGGGGCTTATGAGGCCAAGGCTGTAAGATTCCTCCCCAGCCTCTCAAAATGTCTAGCATATTCCCCTGTAATTAATCCCTCTTCAAAAATATAAAGACCTTGTTTCTAACTGTTTTAACCTAGAGAGAGAAAATATTCTAGAGAGAGAATATTCAGATTTTGAATATTTTTGGATAGAAAAATATCTCACCTTATTAAAATGAATTCCCCTGAAACAGAAAATCAGAAAGAATTTTCCAATGTGCAATTGGAATTAATTGGAAATAGGTATAAAGAACCTTAGTCTAAGGGTCTAGATTTTCAGAAATCTTTGGACTATGGTCCAATTAAGGTTCCTAGGGGCCAATAGGATCAATCCATGTGTAGGGAGGAGATAAATCCAAATTTTTAAAAGAAGATACCCAAAAATGAGTAAATGCTCACATAAGATGAAGAGTTAACTATGTACAAGGTTTATTAGTAAGAAACTATGAGCAATATTGAAAATATGAGATATTTTGGATATAATGATTCCATTCTGACACCTAGGTAAGGAAGGTGAGTCCCTTCAATGCTCACATAAGATGAAGAGTTGAAAATGTACAAGGTTTAATAGTAAAAAACTATGAGTAATATAAAAATATGAGATATTTTGAGTGTAAGGATTCCATTTTTGACACATCAGTAAGGAAAAGGAGGGCCTTCAATGAGGCTCCTAATTCACATGCTTGAATGAGTTTTAAACTCATAAAAATTGAGATATTTCATCTCTCCTCTCTCGTCATTCAAGTCTAGTTCCAAAAAGTTAGCTTAACTGACCTAAAAATGGTCAAAAAGTGACCAAACTGACTTGGAAAATTCTAGAATCAGTTTGTTTGGTTAGGAGCTCAATTTTTCCTATAAATAGAAGCCTTCCCTTGTTGAAAATATATAGTGTCTTATGGATTGTTACTCTACTCCACCTAAGCCAAGAACTGTGAATTCTTTAATAATTCACTAGTTTTTGACACTTCTCTCTTTCTTCAATCCCCATTGGTGGCTCCATCAACATACTAAACCAATTGATTGGTTGGGGGCCTCTACCGTGAACAAAGAATCAAGCAATTTGTAAGGTAAGTATGGTGAATTTTGATCTTTTCTATAATTTCTCAATGTTTCTCTCTTCTCAACCCCTCTCAAGCTTGAGAAGCTTAATTGGTATGGTTTTTGAATGCTATTGAAGTTAATTGATTAATGATAGTAAAGAATTACATAAATTTTCATTTATGTTTAATTCTAATGGTTTTTTTCTCTCTCTCACTTAAGAAATGGTCATACTCATGACCCATTCTCAATCCAAATGAAGCTTTTCATAAAGCTTTTCCTTAATCCAAGATTAATCTATGCTTGAGAATAAATTAATAGTTTTTTTTAATCTATGCTTTTAGTTTATAATTATTTTTTATTTAATCCATTAAGGGTTAATGATCCAATTAGGAATCATTCTAATCATTCTCTTAAAGATAAGCCTTATCTTTTAAAATAATTGAGATTTATCAGTTATAGTAGTGGAGCTATGGCAAAATTTTATAAAAATTTACACATAAAATAATTTCATTCAAAGCATGAAAAGAAGATTTCCTACCATATTCTAAGAATTATCATCCTAGATTAATTGAAAGAATTTCATTGTAATCATGGAGAAATTGAATTTTTATATTATGCATAAAAGATAAATTTTTATATCAAAAGTATTACTTTTATTATTTTTATTTTTATGCATAGAAGTATGCATAATGGATAAATTTTTATATCAAAAGTGTTACTTTTATCATTTTTATTTTTATGCATAGAAGTATGCATAATGGATAAATTTTTATATCAAAAGTGTTACTTTTATCATTTTTATTTTTATGCATAGAAGTATGCATAATGGATAAATTTTTATATCAAAAGTGTTACTTTTATCATTTTTATTTTTATGCATAGAAGTATGCATAATGGATAAATTTTTATATCAAAAGTGTTACTTTTAGCATAATTGAATTTCATACATAGAGATATGCACAAAAGATGAATATTTTATTATTTTATTATAAAACTGTAAAGAAAAAAATGATTATTTTATTATAAAAATGTTATTTTTATCATATTGAATTTCGTGCATAGAAATAAAAATAAATAAATAAATTATTTTTTATTGTAAAAATATTACCAAAAAAATAATTATTTTATTGTAAAAGTGTTACTTTTATCACAATTGAAATTCTTGCATAGAGGTATGCAAAAAGGATAAGTTAGGATGTGATAAGAGGAGTTAGGATGTGATAAGAAGTGTATGAGATGTGATAAGAGGTGTATGAGATGTGATAAGATGAGATAAGATGCATATGAGATAAGTTAGGATGTGATAAGATGAGTTAAGATGTGATAAGAGGTGTATGAGATGTGATAAGATGAGATAAAATGTATATGAGATGAGTTAGGATGTGATAAGATGAGATAAGATGCATATGAGATAAGTTAGGATGTGATAAGATGAGTTAAGATGTGATAAGAGGTGTATGAGATGTGATAAGAGGTGTATGAGATGTGATAAGATGAGATAAGATGTATATGAGATGAGTTAGGATGTGATAAGATGAGTTAAGATGTGATAAGATGTGTATGGGATGAGATAAGAAGTGTATGTGATGAGATAAGATGTATATGGGTTGTCATAAGGCGAGAATGGATGTAATATAAAAGAATAGATGTGAAGGTGTATGGGGCTATATGAATGGGAAGGAAAAAAATAGATGTATGTATATGGAGTATGGATGTGAATGTGCATGTAAATGTGGATGTATGGATGAAGATGCATGAATGTGCATGTAGATGTAGATGTATGAATGAGGATGTGGATGTATGCATATGGATGTGTATGTATGGATGTATGCATGTAGATGTGGATGTATACATGTGGATGTGTATGTATGGATGTATGTATGTGGATGTGGATGTATGAGTAAGGATGTGAAAATGGATGTATGCATGGATGTGTATGAAGAATAATGAAGGTGAATGTGTATGGGAAATAATGTGTCGTTGATATGAATGAATGGATGAGAATGAGTACATATGAAGGGAATGTGGAATAAGTAATGTGGATTGAGGAGAGATATTGTGGAAAGACAGAAACTGTATTTTGTGAGTGTTTGTAAATGACTGTTTTATGTCAAGAATGCTGGGGAAGCATTTTGACCGTCTTATGGATTAAGGTCATGGTGACCTAACTGATAAAGTTACAACTGCTGAGACGGAGAGTCAATGGATGACGTCTCGCGTAGCAAGGTCAACCGAGGTCTTAACCAGCCTCGGTTCGATTAAAATGGTGAGCTTCCGGTACGGTGGATGAGGGGCCAAGGAAACGGCCTATGAGTGAAGCGCTAGGTCACCTGCGAAGGATCCTAGAGGGTGCTGACCATACGGTGCTCGGTCGCCCAGGATACCCACGGGTGCGTCGAGGAAGATATTGGAACAAGGAGTAAGAGTTGTTTGCTAAAACCGGGCATGGATCTGGTTGGCTGACCTTGCTGGTACTCAAAACGGATGAGTCCATGGCTCTTTTATATGGATCTGTTGGTTGATCTTGCTGATCTTCAACGAGAGTCCATCTGGATAAGTGATTATATTACCGAGTATTATGGGCTAGGAACTATTGAAAAGGCCCCTGAGTGGACAGGTGGTGAGCGTTCTAGTTGCCAATGATGCCATAGATACTCTGATGAAGGAATGATGGGAAATTGAATCAACCGGATAAATTGGAAGATTGTGATCAGTGATACTATGGTTTCATTAAAGGATTGTTTTAATGTTAGCTGATGCTAAGAAAAAGGTAATTTCATATTGGGTGTGTAAGTGGTGTGGCTAGTTTTATGTTTGCATGAACTTCCGGCTAGGGGGCCTTAGAACTCTTTTCCTTGGTACCCGGGACAAAACCTAACCAAATTCCAAATTGGATCCCATCACTACAGTGGTTGGGCGGTTGGCTAACCCATGGGATCGGATGGGGTTAGGCTGGACTGATGGATCCGTAAATCGAGACTCAACTTTTGTTATTACGATAGATAAAGTAAATCCCGGACAGTAATTGTTCTATGGATAGGAATCAACGGCTGTGCCTCTTGAATGGGGAAAAAAGCGTTGATCCCAATGATCCAAGTGCAAGTTTCTTCCTTGATCTGATCAAGTATCTTGAAGATGCAATTGGATCAGCTTGATCAGAAATGATCTTGACTACGTGAGAGTAAAAAGTTTTCCTGGTGGAATCACCCGTGCTTTCCGGTAAAGGAAGTTTTTTCGGGTTCGGTTTTGGAACAACCGACGGATTAGTCTCTTATCCGGATATTCGTGGGTGAGGCCCCGAATGTGGGACCCCTGTCCCGCGCGAGAAGTGCTACTTCCGCTGCCAGCACCCCGAATCCGTTGCGCGGTGGAAACAGGGAGTTTACAGTTGGTATCAGAGCATTTGGCTAATAAAGATCAACTGAGAAACCAAATATGTCAAAAATTTATCAAGAAGCACAAAAAGGTTGTAATTGTGTGATATAATTCATACAATTTGATATTCAAACTGAAATTCATAATTTGGTAATTGGGTCTTCAGATGGAAATACCGCAATTATATAGAATCCCTGACTTGCTTGAGGCCTAGACATGATGGTATTTACCTTATAATTCCAAGGGCCGTGACTACCGTATATACCGAGAGTATAACTGCAGCTCTTTACTGACAGTATATACGAGTAAATCTAAGACTTGAAATTATAAGCGTTAATGCTATCCAGATGATGAATTCGAATGTGGTTGATATGATTTTTAATTCTGTTTGAGAATTGATGAATTGATTTGGATTCTGATTGAAAAATGATGATTTTCGAAATTTAGTTGAAATGTAATAAGCTGAGCGAAACCACAATGAGGATGAATGGGACGAGTCCGTGTGATGATATTCATAACAGGAATGATGATAATGATTTCAGCAAATCACTATGAGATTAGTGGATTGTGTTGTCAAATTGCTACTGTTAACACTTGACTCGGTAGATCAAGTTAAGGGATGACAAATTGAGAACTTGCTTAACTGAAATTCCCGTAGAGGAATATTCAGAAGGGAATTTTTCGGTCTAATGGACCATTATCGTGTTAAAGATATGAATGATATGATTTGAATGAATTGCTATTTAATGATGAGTCCTATTTAAGGGATAATTATTCCCGTATTCTGTTGGGTTGACCTTCTAGAATATAAGGAACCCCAGAATAATTTGGATCTTAAGAAAATGAGTTGTCCTCTACTTTGCGAGATGAGGACATCTCGCACTTTTTAAGTAGGGTAGAATATAAGACTTCTCCCCCAGCCTTCGAGGTATGCAGGAGTAAGAACCTCCCTTTCTGATCTTATAATTATTCTCTCTCTAAAATAAAAGAAAGATTCTGTTTAAAAAAGGAAGAACCTTTCCCCAGAATACTTCTCAAGAGTCCCACCTGTTTTAAGGATTCAGAACAATGAGTTCAGAAGTGAGAATCGATGTTTTGGATATCAAGGTTTTGGTCTTCATTCGAGTACGGCCCAAAAGAAGTTCTTTATCTCTTGGGAAGTATAAGAAGTTATCCCCCTCCACTCCCCTACCCAAAAAAAAATCAGTTTTATAAGGTTTTAAAAAACCTTAGTTAAAAAAGTTTTTTTTTAACTTTAAAAATATATATAAAACAAGAGTTTTTTTTAATCCAAAAAACAGGGCATTTCAAAAAAAAAGCTTGGAAAAAGCCTAAAAATTAGAGAAAATTTGAAATCTGAGAAAAAAAAATTCTCTGAAAATTTCTGGAAACTTTTTCTTGGTGCCTTTTGGCTTTTCATCTTCCTGGAAACCTCTTGGCTTTCCGATTTCCCGAAACCTTTTGGCTTTCCGAATTCTGGAAAAACTTTTGACCTTCCATATTCCGGAAACTTTTGACCTTTCACATTCCGATTTTTTTTGTCTTTTCATTTTCTCGAAACTTTAGGCTTTCCGTATTCCAGGAAAACCATTGGAATTCCAAAATTTTTTGACCATTCGTATTCTAAATGCGTTCGGGGTTAATTAAAATTTTAAAAAAATCTTGAAAATTAGTGAAAAATTAGACAAAGGTTATTTTAAATTTCGAGAAAATGTGGGGTTGGTGTTTGGCATGTGGTGTGTCCATTCGGGCACCCGTGACCATTCAAATTTCTTTAAATATATATTTTTAACCTAAAATTTTTTAAAATCCATTAAAATTATAAATTTTCATTGGATTTGAGTATTATCGGGCAAAATTGGAAATTTCGTGAACGATGGGATTTTTAGGAAAAATTAAGAACTTTTTAGAAATCCTGGAAATTGGTATTTTTAAAGTATCAATGGTATTTTAGCAAATTTATTTGCTGGAAATTTTTTGGAAAAATATAGGTTTGGAATGCCATAAGATAGGTTTGATGGAATTCAAAATTATCATATTTTGAGGCCCCATAAAATTAGGGAAAAAATCATAATAATTCTTTTTCTCGAGAATTTAATATTTTCGAGAGTTATTTAATGTTGAAGTACGTTTTCTCATGTCGACATTAGATAGATGTGGGTTATTTGCATTATTTTAATATGATTATACCTCGTATTAGTAGATATTTTTATTTAGATTAATTCTAAACGATGTTTTCATTATTTTTTGCCATTGTTTAGCCATTCTTTTTGGACATGTTCCTTAAGTTTTTCAATGATGGCTATAATCTGAGTTCAAAGTGTGTCTCACCTTTTACACTTTTCCATGATAATTTATTTTGCACTTTTTTAAGTGTGGTCTATGCTTAAATTTCTAAGCCTAAGACAAATTCTATCATGGGTCAGTTGATCGGTTTGTTTTGGTGGATTTTATTGGATGTTTTCCAAGTTTTATTTGGACTCATCAGGTTCTACCTAGATCTAGGGGTTTCTTATTGAGTGCTACACACATGTGTTTCACTTGCTTACTTTGGAGTTTTGCGCATATACTCCGGATTGATGAGTTGGCCACTAATTTTAATACTTATTTTGGCATGATTAATGTCCATTAGATGGTATACATTGATTTTTATGATCAACTATGGTTTTCATGTATTCAAGAAGTTTCTATGATTTTATCCATGGTTTTATAAGGATCTTTTGATCTTTTGGATAATTTCATGTGCTTTGAAGGTAGCATTTGCCTTCATTTTTTGCACATAATTTTGGACTATGTTCCTTGTACTCTTGTACATATTCCAACTCGAATACCTAGTTGCTTATATATCTAGGTGAGTTATTTTTCTACCCTAACTTTATTGTGTTTTGGGTAATTTATCATTAGAAAAGCGCCAATAATTTAAAATTCTTTTCTAATGATGTACTCGAAAAGAGTTATTCCTTGATGTAGTCTCAAGAATGTAGAGACAGATTTTAGTATGTGAAAGACTGGGATAAGGCCATCTTGTTCCTTTTATATAGGATTTTATTCATATTTTCCTAGATGGCATACTAGGGAGTTTCAAATTGTTAAGGTATGTATGGGTGGTATCATGGTGGTATGGGACACTAGCGATCTCTCACATATATTATCTTATGGGATAATTTGGGCTCAAGATTGTTGCTTTGCTTACATCACTTAGCATGTTGACCTCAACATTCAAAGACAATCTCATTTTCTGAATTCACTAGAAGTTATAGTGTAGGCATTCTCTCTAGATAAACTTCTTTTATCTATAGCCTACATGTATTGATGAGTGTAATCTCGTTGGCATTTTCACTTGTTGAAATCTCTTTCTTTAGAGTTCAACGAGCTTATCTTGTTATGTTTGGATTAAGGAAATTTGGATTTTTCCTTTGTTGGCATTTCTTTCTCTAGTTCCGTACTTTAGGTGATTTATACAGTCAACCTGATGGTTTACGGATGGACATATATGACTTATCGAGACACTGATGACTCTCTATGTTGATATGGGTAAATTAAAACGTCGATTATTCCATGTGCAGATGTGGGTACATCGAGGCACCGATGAATCCCTAGTTTCTGCTATTATAATGCCATGTTTTCCTACTTTATTCCGAATGGTTTACAACGAGGAAATTACTTTGAGTATGAATTCCTCTGATCATTCACAGTCTGATGGGCAAACAGAGTGTATGAATCAGATTGTAGAGGATATGCTTCGTGCATATGTCTCTGGAAAAGCATCAAATTGGAAAAAATATCTTCCAATGATGGAATTTGCCTATAGTTTTAAACATACGGCTATTGGTTTTAGTCCGTTCATGCTTATGTATGGGTATCAACCCAGGGCACCTATTAATGTCGGTCTTAAGGACATCGAGCTTGATGCATCGAGGGATTTCTTGTGTGATATATAGGAAATGTTGACCAAAGCTCGGGATTCTATCAGGAGTGCTCAGGATAGGGCATGGTTTTATGTTGATAGGGGATTCTCATCTCGATCTTTTGAACTAGGAGCATTGGTTTATTTTAATGTTCCTAAAGATTCGCAGACTTTGTCAATAGGAAAATGCTTGAATTTATCACCTACATATTGTGGTCCATTTCAATTTACACATCGGATTAGCACGGTTCTCGGGGGGGTCACTCGTATAAATATGTAAGTATCACGTGGGTTCAACAGAAGGACATTTTAAATATTTAAAACTTACAGAAATATATTTACAGAGGGGATTTATTTATTGTATTTTAAAAAAAAATTACAGATTTGAATAGAAAAGGATACATTATATTCACTAAAAAATTCACAGATAAGGGACTTTTTAAATAGGCCTTGAACGCACGTGATATAGAGGATTTACATATAGTGACCCCCCCGAGGCACGGTTGCATATGAACTTAAACTACCTCCACATGTTAGAGTTCATCCAGTCTTTCATATCAATAGATTGAAAGGAAAACTGGGAGGTGAGAATAACATAGTTACTCCTCAAGAACTCGTTGAAGTCAAAGAATTATCCTATGTTCCACACATGAATCTAATTGTTGAAAAAGCGATAGAGGGGGAGGAGACACACACACAGGAGCAAACCCTAATGTATATTGCAAACCTTAACCATAGAGGGAAGCCATCTCCCTTCTCACACAATGCATAAAGCCATAATCCATAATACACACAACACACTATGAGTTGTGTCCACACACATCTAACCCTAGCTAATGTCCACACACTATGACTAGCTGGACACGCGGTCATTTATGTCTTACACATGTTCCTACCTAACATGCCAGCACATAGCATAGTTGGCTCACACTGACATCGAGCTTAAATCTCAACAGCCCCTCTCAAGCTCATGATGTACTGCCATAGATGAAGACGTAGATGAGCTTGGGATATCAAAGCTCTCAACACTCCCCCTCAAGCTCATCCCATGTACTCCCAACATAGTACGGAAGTACTCAAACTTTTCCCTGCTAAGTGGCTTTGTAAAGATGTCTGCCACCTGCTCATCAGTCTTCACATACTGTAGATCAACTGTACCATCCAGCACCTTCTCTCTGACAAAGTGATAATGGACCTCTATGTGTTTGGTCCTCGCATGAAACACTGGATTCTTGGCCAACTGTATACTGCTCATGTTGTCACAATGAATGACAACTTTGCCATCAATAGGCTCACCCAAATCTGCCAAGAGACTCTTTAACCATATAGCTTCACAAGTAGCAATGGCTGCACCCCTGTATTCAGCCTCTGTACTAGATAAAGCAACTGTAGGTTGCTTCTTGCTACTCCAACTCACCACGGCACTTCCAAGTGTAAAAGCATAACCACTAGTAGATCTCCTGTCATATGAGCTACCTTCCCAATCAGCATCTGTGTAGCCATATATATCCAAGCTTTTACCACTCTCATAAAGTAGACCATAATGTGCAGTGGTCTTCACATATCTCATAATGCGTCTCACTACATCCTAATGAGGTTTCCTGGGGCTCTGCATAAACTGGCTTACTAGCCCCACAGCATAACTCAAATCTGGGCGTTCATGTAAATGAGACTACCAACCATCTTTCTGTACATAGATGGGTCATCCAACTCCTCACCAAAATCAGCCCGCAACTTCACATTTTGCTCCAAAGGTGTACTCATAGGCTTACACCCTGTCATGCCATATTTTGCCAACATATCCAATGCATATTGGCGCTATACTAACCATGTACCTGCATGATCTTTGATCACTTCAATTCCAAGAAAGTATCTCAACTCACCAAGGTCTTTCATGTCAAATTGCCCACTCAATGCTTTCTTGACATGCATCACATCTGTACCATGATCACCTGTGATAATCAAGTCATCCACATAGATGACAAGTAAAACAATCCCATGATTTGTCTTCTTCACATAGAGTGAAGAATCTGCTGTAGAAATCTGAAATCCAAGAGAGATAAGATATCTGCTCATCTTATCACTCCAAGCATGAGGTGCTGGTTTCAAACCATATAATGCCTTTTTCAATCTGCATACATGAGTGGGATATCTTGGGTGTACATAACCTTCTGGCTGTGCCATATACACTTCCTCTTGAAGATCACCATTTAGAAATGCATTTTTGACATCCATTTGATGCATTTCCCAACCATTAGCTGCAGCCATAGCAATGACTGCTCTCACTGTTCCCATCTTTGCCACTGGACTCAATGTTTCATCATAGTCCAAGCCTTGGGTTTGTGCATAACCCTTAGCTACCAATCTTGCTTTATGTCTTTCAATGGAACCATCAGATTTGCACTTCACTTTGTAAACCCATTTACAACCAATAACATTTTTGTCCTTTGGTAATGCAACCAAGTCCCATGTGTCATTATGAACCAATGCGTCCATCTCAACATCCATTGCTTTCTCCCATACATGCTTTCCAACAGCTTCTCTATAGCATGTAGGTTCCATATGCTTCACCATAGATGTCATATATGCATAGTGCATAGCAAAATCTTGATATGTCAACCTGTCAATGGGATATCTGACCCTTTGGGATCTCCGCAATGCATGAATCACTCTGAACTCCTGTCACTCTAGCATGTGGTGGCACATATCTATCCTGCCTAGCACCAGGTGTGCGTAAAACAGGTATGCCAAGTTCCTCATCCAAACTCTCTGAACTAGATGACTCATAACCTGTGATTCCAATTCCTTCGACTTTCTTTTTGACTTTATCCACAGCACTACTCCCAGTGCTCACACTCTCATGCCTCAAACGTCCTGACCATGGACGTACAGTACTACTCTCAGCCTCTGCTCTGCGCTGCTGGCCCAGATATAGAAGTAGAACTAGAACTTGCTTGTGGCAAGTTCACATGCACATCAGCATCAAGTGACTCAATGACACCCTCATCTTTTGCTTTGTGTACCAACTAGCAAGCTCATCAAACACCACATCTCGTGAGATGACCACTTGTCTAGTTTGTGGATTATAACATTTGTATGCCTTACGATCCTGTGCATATCCAACAAATACACATTTTTCTGCCTTAGGATCCAACTTCCTCCTTCTTTCATCAGGCACATGTACATAAGCTATGCATCCAGATACTTTGAGGTGTCCAATGTCTAGTCTATAACCTGTAAGCCGCATCTCTGGCGTACTTCCATAAATGGCTGCTGTAGGTGTTTTGTTCAGTATATACACTGCAGTAGCACATGCTTCTACCCAATAATAATCTGGCATGCTCTTTTCATTGAGCATCGCCCTGGCCACTTCACATATGACTCTATTCTTTCTCTCAGCCACACCATTTTGCTGAGGTATATACCTGCAAGTCAATTGTCTTCTTATACCATGCTTCCTCAAGAAATGCTCAAAAGCTTTTGAGGTGTATTCAAATATTTAATCCAACAGCCATATTGCTTTTCTGCAAAAGCTTTGAAATCCATAAACTTTTCCAACACTTCACTCTTCTCTCTGAGAAAGTATATCCATGTTATCCTACTGAAATCATCAATGAATGTCACATAGTATAAAATGCCTTTGATAGATGGGTTTTGTGCAGGACCCCATACATCACTATGTACTATCTCAAGTGGCCTGCTACTCATATTTCCTTCTCTAGGAAACCGCAACCTTGCCTGCTTTCCAAACTGACAGGCTTCACAAACATGCATATTCCCATCATACTTGAATCTAGGCAGCCCACTGACAATGCCTCTTGTCTGCATGTTCTTTAACCTTTGTATATTGACATGTCCAATCCTCTTATGCCACATATCAATGTCCTGTACCACATTTCTGCTTTTAGAGAACATGGCTGATTTTAACGCAGGAATTCCAGCATCCAGCTTAAACAACCTGCCTTCTTTCTTTCCTTTAGCAATGACTCTACATCCATTCTTGAACTCCTCAACGAAGCAACCATGCTCGTTGAAACGAACCTGTAATCCCTGTTCCACCATTTGACCAACTGAGGCCAAGCTTTTTGTGATAGAAGGCACATACAATATATCATACATAGACTTTGTTTGACCATTGTGCATAACCAATGGTACACTTCCAACATGTGTAATGGCATGCTGAGTATCATCTCCAGTTTCCACATAGCCTTTCACATCCATAGGCTTCATATGCTCAAACCATTCACCATGACAAGTCATATAGTTTGATGCTCCAGAATCCATATACCAAGTATCATCATTCTCAGCATTTGTCATCATTGATCCAACAACATGTTTCATGGCAAACAAGCAGGGATTTTATATTCACGTGATCACAAGATTTTTTTTGTTAATAACACTTGTGAACATGTTATTCACATGTTCACATGTTTTCATGTTCTCAAAATAGCAGGTTACCAGTGACCTGGTAACCTGCCGAAGCCCGCCGGGCTTTTTGTTTTCCCGGCGGGCCCGCCGAGAAAATCCATTTTCTCGGCGGGAAAAAAAGTTAAAAAAAAATGGTCAAAATATATTCATGTTCACAGTCATTCCTACCATTTTTGGGCCTTCTGGACTCATTTATGATGTCAAAAGTTCAAAATTCTTTGTACAAAAGAAGTTATTTCTAAATTTATCACCTTAAGCTCGATTACCATCAATTAGATCTTATTATACTTCCAATTGAGTCTAATTGACATCAATTAATATCCAATTGAGTCCAATTGGTATCAATTAAGTCTAATTGGGTGTCAATTGATCGATTGGGCTCAATTGACATCAATTGACACCCCATTGGACTCAATTGGGCTTAATTGGACTTAATTGGATTCAATCAATTGACACCCAATTGGACACAACTAGGCTTAATTGGACTCAATTGACATCGATTAACACCCAATTGATGTCAATTGAGCTCAATTGACATCAATCCTAGTCAATTGATATCCAATTGATGCCAATTGAGCCGAATTGACACCAATTGCACTCAATTGGTACCCAATTGATGTCAATTGAGTCCTCAATTAACATCAATTAACACCCAATTGAGTCCAATTGACATCAACTAATACCCAATTGAGTCAAATTGATATCAATTAAGTATAATTGGGTGTCAATTAATCAATTTAACTCAACTGATATCAATTGACATCTAATTGGACTCAATTGACATCAATTGGGTGCCAATTGAGTCCAAGTGACACCCAATTGATATCAATTGCATCCAATTGGGCTTAATTGACATCAATTCACACCTAATTGATGTCAATTGAGTCCAATCCAGTTCAATTCACACCCAATTGATGTCAATTGGGCTCAATTGACATCCAATTGATGTTACTTGGACTCAATTGACATCAATTAACACCCAATTGATGTCAATTGAGCTCAATTGACATCAATCGTAGTCAATTGACACCCAATTGATGCCAATTGAGTCGAATTGAGCTTAATTGATATTAATTGCACTCAATTGGCACCCAATTGATATCAATTGAGTTCGATTAGACTCAATTAACATCAATTAACATCCAATTAAGTCTAATTGATATTAATTAATACTTAATTGAGTCAAATTGATATCAATTAAATCTAATTGGATGTCAATTGATCAATTGGACTCAATTGGTACCAATTGACATCCAATTGGACTCAATTGACATCAATTGGGTGCCAATTGAGTCCAAGTGACACCCAATTGATATCCATTGCATCCAATTGGGCTCAATTGACATCAATTCACACCTAATTAATGTCAATTGAGTCCAATCACATTCAATTCACACCCAATTGATGTCAATTGGGCTCAATTGACACCCAATTAACTCAGCCCAATTGATATCAATTGAGTCTAATTCAAACCCAATTGAGTCTAATTACATCTAATTGGACTCAAGTGACATCAATTAACACCTAATTGATGTCAATTAAACTCAATTAACATCAATTAACACCCAATTGATGTCAATTCAGCTCAATTGACATCAATCGTAGTTAATTGACACCCAATTGATGTTAATTGAGCCAAATTGGGCTTAATTGACATCAATTGCACTCAATTGGCACCCAATTGATGTCAATTGAGACTCAATTAACATCAATTAACATCAATTAATATCTAATTGAGTTTAATTGACATCAATTAATACCCAATTGAGTCAAATTGATATCAATTAAGTCTAATTGGGTGTCAATTGATCACTTGGGCTCAATTGATATCAATTGACATCCAAGTGGACTCAATTGACATCAATTGGGTGCCAATTGAGTCCAATTGACACCGAATTGATATCAATTGTATCCAAGTGGGGTCAATTGACATCAATTCACACCTAATTGATGTTAATTGAGTCCAATTAGGTTCAATTTACACCCAATTGCTGTGAATTGGGCTCAATTGACACCCAATTGATATCAATTTGGCTTAATTGATACCTAATTGATATTAATTGGACTCGATTGACATTAATTAACACCCAATTGATGTCAATTGAGCTCAATTGACATCAATTGTAGTCAATTGATACCCAATTGATGTCAATTAAGCTAAATTGGGCTTAATGGACATCAATTACACTCAATTAACACCTAATTGATATCAATTGAGTCTAATTGAGCTCAATTAACATCAATTAGCACCCAATTGAGTCTAATTGATATCAATTAACACCTAATTGAGTCAAATTGATATCAATTAAGTCTAATTGGGTATCAATTGATCAATTGGGCTCAATTGATATCAATTGACATCCACTTGGACTCAATTGACATCAATTGGGTGCCAATTGACTCTAATTGACACCCAAGTGATATCAATTGCATCGAATTGGGCTCAATTGACATCAATTCACACCTAATTGATATCAATTGAGCCCAATTGATATTAAGTGAGTCTAATTTACACCCAATTGAGTCCAATTGCATCTAATTGGACTCGATTGACATCAATAAACACCCAATTGATGTCAATCAAACTCAATTAATATCAATAAACACCCAATTGATATCAATTGCCTCCAATTGGGTTTAATTGACACCCAATTGATGTCAATTAAGTCCAAATAGATACAATTAGGCTCAATTGACACCTAACTGATGTCAATTGAGTCCAATTGGATTCAATTGAGTCCAATTGGATTCAATTGAGTCCAATTGGGTTAAATTGGATGCAATTAGGCTTAATTGATGTCAATTGAATTAAATTGGATGCAATTTGTCCAATTGATGTCAATTGAGTTCAATTGGATGCAATTAGGCTCAATTGACACCTAATTGATGTCAATTGAGTTCAATTCATACCCAATTATTGTTAATTGTGTCTAATTGAGCTTAATTAACACCCAATTGATGTCAATTGGGCTCAATTAACATCAGTTAACACCCTTTTGAGTCCAATTGATGTTAATTGAGTCCAATTGGGTGTCAATTGATATCAATTGAGTCCAATTGATCAATTAATATCCAATTAGACTTAATTGATGTTAATTGGACTCAATTCATTCAATTTAGCATCAATTATAATCAATTGACACCCAATTGATATTAATTGACATCAATTAGGTGTTAATTGATGTCAATTGAGCCCATGTGACATCAATTGTGTGTCAATTGATACACAATTAGCTTCAATTGGGCTCAATTGACATCAATTGACACCCAATTGATGTCAATTAGGCTCCATTGACACCCAATTAGACTCAATTTGGCTCAATTGACATCAATTGACACCCAATTAGACTCAATTTAGCTTAATTAAGTTTAATTGGACTCAATTAGACTCAATTTAGCTCAGTTGATATCAATTGACACCCAATTATACTCAATTTGACTCAATTGACACCCAATTAGACTCAATTTTACTTAATTGACATCAATTGACACCCAATTAGACTCAATTTTACTTAATTGACATCAATTGACACCCAATTGATATGAACTGATGTGAATTGAGCTCAATTGCATCGAATTAGGCTCAATTGACATCAATTGACACCCAATTAATATCAATTGAGAGCAATTGATGTGAATTGATGTCAATTGAGCTCAATTGCATGGAATTAGGTTTAACTGACACCCAATTAATATCAATTGAGTACAATTGAGCCCAATTCAGCTCAGTTGTAATCAATTGACACCCAATTGATGTCAGTTGCATCCAATTTGGCTCAATTGAAACCCAACTGATGTCAATTGAGTCCAATTGATGTTAATTGGCACCCAATTGATGTCAATAAGGTTCAATTGATGTTAATTGACCCCCAATTGATGTCATTTACGTCCAATTGAGCTCAATTGACACCCAAATTATCCAATTGAAGTCAATTAGACTTAATTGACTTCAATTGTGTTAATTGGATATTAATTGATATCAATTAACACCCAATTGCTATCAATTGAGTCTAATTCGGCTCAATTGACACTCAATTTACATCCAATTGGGCGTGAATTGAGCTCAATTGTATCATATTAGGCTCAATTGACATCAATTGACACACAATCGATCACACAATTGAGTGCAATTGAGCCTAATTGATATCAATTGTGATCAATTGACACCCGATTGATGTTAATTGCATCCTATTGGGCTCAATTGAGCACAATAGGATGCAATTAACACCCAATTGAGTGTCAATTGAGTGTAATTGAGTAATTGATATCAATTGTGATCAATTGACACCCGATTGATGTTAATTGCATCCTATTGGGCTCAATTGAGCACAATAGGATGCAATTAATACCCAATTGAGTGTCAATTGAGTGCAATTGAGCCCAATTGAGCTCAATTGATATCAATTGACACCCAATTGATGTCAACTGAGCTCAATTGAGCTTAATTGATATCAATTGACACCCAATTGATGTCAACTGAGCTCAATTGAGCTTAATTGACATTAATTGTAATAAATTAACACCCAATTGAAGTCAATTAGACTTAATTAATATCAATTAACATCCAATTATTATCAATTGAGTCCAATTCGACTCAATTGATACTTAGTTTACACCCAATTTATGTAAATTGGGTGTAAATTGGGCTCGATTGCGTCGAATTAGGCACAATTGACATCAATTGACACCCAATTAATATCAATTGAGTGTAAATCAAGTGTAATTGAGTCCAATTGGACTCAATTGAGTGCAATGATGTCATGGACAATTGAGTCAATTGATGTAAGTATAGTTACATTTAATTGGTGTGTCAATTGAACTTAAGGCCAACAAATTATACAAAACTTTTTTTGTGCCAAGAATTTTGAACTTTTGACATCATAAATGAGTCCAGAAGGCCCAAAAATGGTAAGAATGACTGTGAACATGATTTTTTTTAATTTTTTTAATTTTTTAATTTTTTAATTTTTTAATTTTTTAATTTTTTTTATTTTTTTAATTTGCCCGCCGGGAAAATGGGTTTTCCCGGCGGGCCCTCCGGGAAATGTTATTTTCCCGGCGGGATTACTGGCAGAGAAGGTTTTTGCAGGTCATAAAAAATGCCCGTGAATATACATTGTGATCACAAGAATTTTTATGTTAACAACAGGTTTTGTTAACGTGATCACGAAATTGTGAAGACGTTAATGAAATCCCTGCAAACAAGTGATTTGTTGTGCCATCATTACTGCTTGATGCATAATTTCCACCACCATGTTGTGCATAATTTCCACCATAATGACCACCACGTTGTGCTCTACCCCCTCTCAAATCATTCTGTTTGTGGAAACAATCTCTTGCCATATGACCATATTTCCCACAATAATGGCATTCCACATCTTGCATAGATGTTTGTTGGCCTTGCCAATGTCCTCTACCACGAGGGTTACCTCTGTCTCTCTGAGGTGTATATCCACGACCACCTCGAGCACCATATGAAGGCTAAAAATTCTATTGTGATGACTTGTCCTGCCATCCACGACCATTACCACCACGGCCACGTGATGCAAATCTCCCCCTGCCTCTAAAACCTCTCTGCTGTGCGAGTAGAAAGCCTGATTTCTGCCATTATCATCATGGCTAGTAGATGCATCCAGAAATGAATCACTGAGTTTGATTTCCTCAACAAGCAAGAGTGAAACCAACTCATCAAAGTCTGGTAAACCTGTACTCGGAACCGAGATGGATGTATCAAAAGATTTATATTCCTTGCCAAGACCATGCAAGGTAATATCTACCAAATCATCATCAGGCATGGGGGCATTTATTGTTGCCAATGCATCTGCAAACTTCTTTATTTCTTGCACATAATCATGTATGCTCCTTTTATTCCGCTTCACATTATGTATCTGCTGTCGCAAACTGAGACTTGCGAGCTCTCGTGTCTGTATCAAACATCTTTACCAAAGTATCCCATGCATCTTTGGGATTCTCAGCATCCTGTATGTGTATGAGCATAGCATCAGAAATACATATAGACAGATAATGCAACACTTTGAATGCTCTTTCTGACCATTGTTTATGAGCAATAACCTGCTCTGCTGTGTAGGTTGTCGGGGTAGCTCTGGCTCTGGCTCTGCACCTGTAATGAGATTCCAAAAACCTTTTCCCTTCAAGAAACTTTTTATCCTATACTTCCATGCCTGGAAGTTCTTCCTATCCAGCTTTTCACCAACAATCTGTACTGGATTATCCGACATGTTGCTCAATGCAAAAACACCTTGCGCACAATTCCAAATCTATAACCGAGCCTTCCTCAGCTCAACCACACTCCAATGAGTGTTCCAGATACTCCAAAATAGCCAACAATCTTCAAATTTGATGTAGAAAATCAACCTGTATGCATCCAAAATGAACTGGCTCACGCAGTCCGAGATACCCTGTTTTGATACACCTTCCAAGGCTCCAAATCACAATGTAGTGGTTCAAGCAAGTATGGAAAACTTGTATTGACACCTAAACAACCTCAATGTTGAGTATCAACACCATCTGACATGTGTACGTATCAATTTTTGAAAACCCTTTTCTCTGTTTTGGAAAAAAATAGAAAAACCAGAAAAACCAGTAGTAATTTTGCTCTAATTTCTTCAATCTTTGTCCAAATTGAGCAACCAGGCATTCATTAGCTTAGCAATAGTATCCACTAACTCCATGTCAGAGGAATTTGTCCAATTGTTTAAGACCAAGGATTAATTGCTCGATTAAAATCACTCTGTTTCTCTGCAAGGACAGGCTTTTTAATCAGCTCATTCCCAGCTCAATTAAGCATAATTGATCAAACCAACCATGTAGACCTCTTCTCTAGTGTGTGTAACAACCAATTGCTAAAGCAATTGTGGAAGTAATCAAGCAACCAAGTGATAATCGATCTCCTTGTACCAAAAATGTCAAAATTCTGTCCTGTTTCTCTATTGGAGCTGCGCCGCCTACTGTAGGGTGGATTTGGAGAGATTATAGTGTTAATTGAGATGATATTGAGTGCTTAACACACCAAGGCAAGTGTGTAACCCATCAATGCTTTGATTTTTGCCAAAAACATGCTCCAAATGCATCAAATTTTGGGTTGCTTTTCTCTGTTTTGTGAGAGCTCAAAAACCAGAATTTTTCACTCATTCAAATGCATGTAAATTGCTCCAAAATCATAGTAGGGCTTGCATAGGAGTTGCCAATACATTCCTCCTTGTCAGATACATGTGTCTTTTGCCAGAATCACTTCTATTTCACCATACATCAGTGTTTCCAAGCTTTAATGGAAAGCTTCCAAAAAACCAAAATTTTTCTTTACTTTGATTTGCTCTAGTTTGCTTTGTTTTTTCCTGAATCACCTGCAATCCGCTCAAGGATGTTTAGAATACCTTACCCATTAGGCCAAGCTCTCAGATCTGATAGTAATCGGTGTGCTCCAAGCTTCACAGCTTCAATGGCA
This sequence comes from Cibotium barometz, assembly GCF_041138505.1. NCBI lineage: Eukaryota > Viridiplantae > Streptophyta > Polypodiopsida > Cyatheales > Cibotiaceae > Cibotium > Cibotium barometz. The sequence goes on from NC_141078.1 coordinate 14,682,197, forward strand.
AGCTTCACAGCTTCTTCTCCCTCTTCTCTCACTCACTCATAAACCCTAATAGACAGCACAAGGCTCTGATACCATGTTGAAAAAGTGATAGAGGGGGAGGAGACACACACACAGGAGCAAACCCTAATGTATATTGCAAACCCTAACCATAGAGGGAAGCCATCTCCCTTCTCACACAATGCATAAAGCCATAATCCATAATACACACAACACACTATGAGTTGTGTCCACACACATCTAACCCTAGCTAATGTCCACACACTATGACCAGCTGGACACGCGGTCATTTATGTCTCACACATGTTCCTACCTAACATGCCAGCACATAGCATAGCTGGCTCACACTGACATCGAGCTTGAATCTCAATACTAATAAGGTACTTGAATTCAGAGAAAGGAAACTTTGTAGTTGACTAATCCCAGAGGTTAAAATTAGGTGGAAAGATAGGGAAATAGAGAATTCGACTTGGGAGTCAGTTGATATTCTTCAGTGCATTTCTCCTTCTTTTCATTACAAGAGTGTAATGTTTTGAGAGAGGGTAAGTATGTTATATACACATTATGTGTGCATATACTAAGAGGCTAACCCACATTACACTTGTGAGCATGGGAGCATGGGAACAAGCTCTAGTGGAGCATGGGTTAGGACTAACCTTAAGTGTTAAGGTTAGGGTCAGGCATCCAAGGATCACACATGGAAAATGGAGAGTCAAGAGTCACTTGAGGGTCCTCCTATATAATAGGGGAATGAGGCACACTAAAGGGAGGCTTGGAGGCTTGGGGCTTATGAGGCCAAGGCTATATTATGCTCTCTTATATATAGAGGATCATATCTACTCACCTACCATTTCACACTATAGCTACATGCTATTGGATTAGAGTTATACCTCTTGATGGTATGGGACATCAAGGTAGAGGTATGATGTATTTCATTATATTTCATGTGTGCATCCTTTGGGCTCAAGGGTGGTCGTGTGGATGAGTTTATGCCTGATTTATACATGTTTATGCATAACAATTATCTAGAGAGATCTTAGGATTTTAACAGGTGCTAATTAATGTTGGGAAGATGGGGAGTGTTTGCCAAGCCTAGCGAGGTGTGTTGCTACTACAATTAATTATGCATTGAGTGGAAAATAAGTTGCCTTTCTATTGCCTTTGCAAGAAGTTCCTCTCCCCTTGTAGTGTTTTGCAATAATGTTGCCTCTTGCTTAGAAAATGTTGAGAGGAAAGCTAGCAAGATCAAAGTGTCGAGGGTCAATGTGGCGAGGAAGATAGTCAATTATTGGTTGAAAGAAAATCTGTCTCATTAATGCCTAATCCCAATGGGTTCAAAGCTAACAAGCTCACAGATTGAATAGAGAATACACACTTAGAAACATAGAAGCTTACTCTTGTTGAAATATACAAGTGAATAGGGTGTGTGCGGGAACAAGCCCTTGGTTAGAGGCTGTAAAAGAGAATGTGTAAATGTGAGAGAACCTGTGAAAAGGTGAGAAGAATCTACTGGGAGAGAATAAAGGCTAGCATGAAAAGATTTAGAAAGTGTGGGGATATTCTGGGAGAGGTGGAGAGAATCAAGCAAAAGAGGTGGACTGAATCAAGGAGAAATCAGTGGGATTAGATGCTTGGATGTAAACTCTATAAATTGAGGCATTGACCTAATGAGAATTTGCTGGTTTTTGATAATCCATGCCTACATTAAGCTATTTGTTACATCACATCTTAATTCATCTAATCACTTTGTTAATGATGTTGATTCTAGTATTTGATCCACCATAGCTCATCACATTGCTGTAATTTTAACATGGTATCAGAGCCAAGCCTAGAATCCATCAATTTGTGAGCCCATTATCTTACTAATTATTTTGCTAATTAGGATTAGTAGAAAATTAATATTTTCCCCTCTTTTTCAACTAACCTCTGTACCCCCAGCCAGTGGAGGAACTCCCTCTCCTTGCACACATCAAATTAGCCCAAACCCTTCTAGCCATAGATAGCCAACTCATAGGAGCTCCAGCAGTCAAATCAAAAGCGCAAATCGCCAGTGGATGTAGGAGAAATCGCGTTTTTTGTAAGCACCATTTTTCAGAAGGGAATTTGAGATTTCTTCTTGCTCAGTTGCAATGGCTCTAATTCCTCATAGCTCCAAGGGTTTTCAAGCATGCTCTACAAGCTGGTGAAGTCAGAATTGGATTTGATCAAGTCTACAGTGAGATCCAAGCTCTTCATCAAACCTGCAGAGGTGACTTTGGTAAAACAGAGATTAAGCATTCAATGTTTGGTCAAATCTTGTGTTTCTTGGCTTAATCCTCTACTAGACTCATTGCTATTGATGGCCTTGAAAGCATTTGAGCTCATTTGAACTCTAAGGCCTCAGATCTGGGCTCCCCGCATACTCTATTTTTTGCACACAAAATAGAGGATTAATTTGCTAATCAGTGATCAGCTAATCACTATATTTTGGTGCAATTGAGAGTTCAAATTAACCATTAGGTATCTGATACAAATCCCTATAACTTTAGATTGCAATTCGGAGTTGGTTTGATACTCCAACCATTCCGTACAAATTGGTTACCCTTGATTTAATGTAATTTTTGGTAAAAATATGCTGATAAATTTGTGGTAATCATCATTTTGCGTCTGGTGTATGCTGCATGTATAATTAGTGATTCTGAGTAGGTTGCTGAGGGAATAAGCGGTCATATTCCCCCACAAACAAAGTCATATTTGCCTTCATTGATTTTCTATACTCGATTATTTTGCTACCAAGAAATTGGTCCATAGAATCATCACTTTTTTCTATTTAACGAGGCACAATCGCTGATTCCCTGCCACACAGAACAAGGGTTAATCTAACTAACGTAACTAATCATAACTTATTTGTATCACAGGAATCCCCCGATTAAATGGAAAAAAGTGATGATTCTATGAACAACCACAAGCTCATGAGAGTGAGAGAGAGAGAGAGAGAGGCAAAACTCAAATGAGGCTAATATGATTTTTTGTTTTCATATTTCATAAAATGTCTTACATACAAGAGCTCATAGTTTACAATGGCCGGCTACCCATTTACAATTGGGGACCAAAACTAGTCTTCCTAGCTCTATGTACAACTATTCCTTATGATCGGCATTATACAAGCCATAGGCTTGGTCATCCCATGTCTCTTTTACATTAAGTGCATTGCACGATTACAAAAAATGAGTACAATAAGTGTATCTATGCTTGAAAAGTAATGTAACCTCGCCCGAATTTAGGTTCGTCCTCAGAGCTGGCCAGATCTAGCGGTAGTAGAAAGAATAAGTGCAGATATATTCGCGGCACAAGGTAGGAGTAGGGGGTGCTCAATGGAAGACTCCATAGCTAGTCAAAAATGTCATCGTCAGCGGGAGGGAATCCACATGATGCGCTCATAGTAGCTAAAAATTTGTTTGAGTGTTGGCCCTTTATTGATGTCAAAGGCCAAGCCGTGCATGCCTTCATGGTAGTGGTCCCAATCAAGGAAGGCCTCCATCTCCATGATGATCAACTTGAAGAATCTTATTGTTGCTATCACGACACTAAGTCTAGAACTTGATTATATCGATGGATGAACTCATAGAAGTGCTTGACCATAGACTCCTCTATGCACGGCTACTATGCCATCGGAGGAGCGAACCATGGAAAGTTAAACTGTAGCTTTGAGTTCTTTTGTTGAACCTTGTGGAAGAGGTTCCTCTCCCACCATCTTCTAATTGGTAGGTAGTCTGGGTTGATGTGGAGGGGTCACGGCGCCTTGCAATATATGTTTCCCACGTGCAAGGGCTTCAGCAAAAAAAGGCACCTCCATGCTGGCTACTTGCTCATGAGTTTGAAAGTGATGGGGCGACGAGTAGTGGTAGGTGGCTGATGGTATCCTCCTTGTTTTGGCAGGTGGATGATCTCACCACCATGTTCAATGCTTGGCCTCAATATATGGATGCACAAATGCAATCCGTGATGCATGTAATTGCCGTGGCCTAGAGCTGTCCACCAAGCAAGTTTTGTATCCCTTGCTCAAACTCTATTCATTCGAGGGGGTCCTACCAGTGGAGTGGATTAAGCGGAGGGTGGACCTCCTCGCACTCAAGTGGTCGTGGTAGTGGAATTTCACCTTCTTCTAGGATTGAGGGATGGGATGAGGAGTCGGCGATGAGGGTCAATGGGTAGTCAATGAAGAAGCTCTTGTGAAGTAGTGGTGGGGGCTTTGTGAAGGGATATCTCTGAATGCTGTGTGCATCCCCAAATTCAAGTACAAAGAGGGTGGTGAGGGTTGGGTTGGTGAGGGAGGTGGGGTAGGAAAATGAATGGGGGAACAGGATTGGGGAGGGAAGAGGGGTAGTGTTGAGGATCCAGATGGGGGTGGGGGTGCTTGGGTGAGAGGAGCTGGGGGGTGGAGGGTGATGCGAGGGCGATGAGGGTGGTGGTGCTGGAGGGGGGAGTCCACCCTAGCTATCATCGCCTCCCTTGTGCCTATCCTAGTTGCGAGCTTTGTCTGTAGAGTCTTTCAGGCCGTGGGATCTAAAAAATGCATCCGCCTGTGCAGCTTCCTTGGGTGTGAAGTTGATGGGGAAGGCCACGTGCGAGTCATCGAACTGGCAGATTCTCGTGACTTCCATGTGTACGTGGCACCTATGGTAGAGGATAAGCAGCCCACAGCCACGGAGTATGGAGGAAGTTTGTCACTAGGAAGGGAGCGATATGCTACAACCATGTGCCAACACCTACCGTGTGGAGTTGTTGCAAAGCGTCAGCTGTCCTTTCGGAGGAGTAGGTTTATGGACATAGTCCTTCAAAGATAGAGAGGTCAATAAGATCAACTATGTGTGCTAGTTAGCCGAATCTAAGTAGATGACACCAGTTGATCAGAGTGGCTCGGAGACGATGGAGATGCAGATCACAGAAGATGTGGGGGTGGGTGAAAGAGATGAGTCCCTGGAAGAAAATATGGGGAATGAGGGCGATGTTGGAGAGGGGACGTTTTGTGAGGATATAGGTATAGGTTTGGTGGGAGAGGGGCTCGTCCAAAAAACTGTTATGCTAGAATAGGTTGAGTTGGATACTCCTGTTAGTGGAGGTCCAGGAGTTGGAAGGGGTTCTGTGTGGGGTGGGGAGGGAGAGTACAGGAATCTCTATGGCCGTATCCATGAGTGCATCGAATTTTCAATTTGTGGCATTGGAGGAAGATCTGCTCTACGCCCTCCTCTACTCTACCTCCACTCTACACCTCGCCTTCTACATCCGCCTCTGCAGGCCACGTCAGCTGCACCACTTCCTCAGCTTCAACCACCTCTTTCAGTTGTGGCCCTCCTCGTTGTTTTTTTTCACATCCAGCGGCCACTTTCCAGCCACGCAGCCACCTCTGCACTCCCTTCAACTGCCTGCCGACTGCTCTTTCCAGCCGCCGACAACGTCTGCTGCCGCTGTCAGCCTCTCCTTGCCGCCTCTCGCCAGCCACGCCCGCCTCTCGACTGCCGTCAACGTCTGCTTGCCGTCTTCTTTCGCTGCAAATATATATATATATATATATAGATTAAATTATTATTATTTTTTTTAAAAAAAAAGAAAAAGGCCGCCTTCTATTCAGGCTTTCAGCTGGCCGCCCACGGTTGCAAGTATATTTTCTTTGCTGCACTTGATGGAGATGCCTCCCCACCAATAACAAAACAACAAAATAAAAAAAATAAAAACAAAACCAAAAAACCGCCTCCAACACTACCTACCTCTTGCCAACCTCGTCAAAGATGCAAAAAACTGAAAGTACTTAAATCTGAATAATGGCGGGATTTCTCTACCGCAATGGGGTTAAAAATTTTTTTCTTGCTTCTCATAAAAAAAATAAAAACACACAAGGCGCCTTTGAGATCACACACTCAATGCCCTAAACCTCAAAATAAAAAGAAATAGTGGTAGTAATGCAAGCTTCTCAACCGGTTTTGAGTCTTCTCCCCGGCAGCGGCGCCAATGGAGAGACGGCAAACTCTCTCTCTTGTAGTAAGAGGAGTACGATCCACACTAAGGTCACTCCAATGGGATTTGCATCCCTTTCGGAGCTAGGGATTCGACCCGTACCGGTGCACAAGAGCTTATCCACAAATGGAGAGAATGCTCATGGCTACCATCACTTGACACTAGACTAAGCATACACACAAGCTCAACTTGTCCTCATTCCTACACACCCATTCATTCACAAATACAAGCAAGAGGAATACAATCACTATGCACTCAAGCAAAGAGAAAGACCTCACTCCACTCCTATCTTCCTACAAGCATGCATACATTCAAGCATCAAGCTTCCATGAAAGCTTCAAATCAATCCATGTACTCAAAAATGAAATACTAAAAGCATGCATAAGAGTAAAATGATTAGAGAAGAGGATGAGAAAGACTCATGACATTGCTAATGATTCAATGAAGAGGTTTACCTCATACAATGATGTAGATGGGGTGAGAGAAGAGTCTTCACCTCTATGGAGAAGAGGGAGAGTAGGTCTCTCAAAGGAGCTCTTGCATGAACTAAGCCCAAAGTGTCTAAGTTCTCAAATGAGCCACCTTTTATACAAAAATTCTAGGACTCCCATAAGTCCCCATGTGGGATTATTATCAAACCCTCTCCCACATTCATCTACAAAGTGGAACTCTTTTCAAGAGCCCTAAGTATCGTTTTTTGTTGCATCCTGGTATTGATCTTCATTTGCAAGCAACATGGTGGTGGATGTGTTGTTTTGGCTTCTGCTACATATCCAACTGTTCCTCCATCTCACAGAGTGTGTCCTCAAAACCTCCCTGTAGTGCTGGAAATCCATCTGGGTGTTTGTAAGAGCCTCTTTCGTAGCATGATCTCAATTCTAGGAGTCTTTGGCAATGGCCTATGCTAAAGATAGATCCTGTTGGGCCCTCTGTGCAGATTCATGAGCTTGCTGGAGCTACTGCTAGAGTTCAGTAATAGTTTTGATGGACTACCACAGTTGTTGCTCCTTCTCATCTATCATGTTCTATAGTTGGAGAGGTTGATCAGATTGGCTGTGTATAAATCTTCAAAGATCTGCTTCTCCTAATGCTTTGCTAGTAACATCTCTCTTTCTGAAACAACGACCACCTCCTATTGGTGGTATATACAATCTATCATCTGGGTAATCAAGTCACGGGCCATATGAGAGAATCCAAGTGCAAAGTTGGGCACTGCTCCATGGGCCGCATGCACACTCTCTAGTATGCTTGCAAAGTTGGCTTAAGCTGAAGCTCCTTAACCTCAACCAACAGAGGGTCTCCAGTGTGTTGACATAAAAACCATGAGGGGAAATGAGGGGGGAAATCTGCAAAGCTTTATGAGGGAAGGGTTTCATAAGATTTTGATTAAAAAATGTCATTTTTTTGCCTCTCCTCTTCTGTGGCCTTTCGTCTGGCTTCCTTTGCTTCTAGCTCCTCTTGTGTAGGGCCTTAACTAGGAAGTGGAGGTACTTGCTCCTTGCCTTTAGGTTCTTGGTGATGGTGCTTTGAGGGTGGTGGTTGGGGATAGGATGGCGATGGGGGCATGGATATGGGTACTGCATCTAGGCCACTGACTTGGATGGCTCGGGGTAGCTCTTCCCATGGTGAAGTACTTTTGTCAAGAGCGTAGTTGCTTACAAGATTCCCTTGCAGATTGGAGCAGGCTGCATGGAGCTCATTGTGTAGGTTCTCTACCCAATTCAGCATGTACCCCTAGTGCACCCTGGCCAAGGTGGACATGGTGCATCGGTTGAACATATTTGTCCAACGGGTGGTCAAAAGAAACTGTAAGGCCCTGGCTAGAATGACCACATCTTCTTGAGTGATATTGGCCCATTCAACCCCATCCTTGTTAGTTTATGCCCCCTGTAGGTTCCCTTGGTTAACTTGGGGGCATTCATTATAGCCGCACATAAGGCTGATCCATTTGTGGGAATTGGAGGGCATCTCTGATTGAGTCCATGCTTAACTTCACTCTCTATGGATGGCCCTCATTATCAAGCACTTCACATGTATCTAGGTTGGTATCATAATTTTCTATGAAGTAGAGGTAGTTGTACAAATCTCGCCCACATGGCTCCAGTGTTTGTTGCAAACCGCCAAGCCCTAGTTGCTTCAGTCATCTGACTACTGCAGGGTCTGCTGCCACTACCCTGTAACATGGCCCTGTAAAAGTGGAGGAGCTTGAGCTCTACTTTTCTGTTGTTCTTCAATCATGAGGGAATGTAGTGTGTGGCTGCTCACCTGCTTCATGAGTGGATCCCCCAGATGGGATAACGGGGTGGCGAGCATATTCCTCAAAGTGTCCCCCCATCGAGCGCTTTCTCCTAAGGGTGGGGTGGTGCTGGACCTCTAGGGAGGATTCCAAGGTGTCAGCCATTGGGGATAGAGAGTTTGAGCACATGAAGGTTTGAGATAAAAAATGGCAAGAGTTTGGGTACACTAAGAGCTGAAAATGAGGAAATGAGGGGGTGGGACCCATATATATACTTTTCTAGAAGGACACAGCCGTGGAAACCTAGATGGTGTGGGCATTGCATTCCCAGCAAAAGCGAATGGGTGTGGCATCTTCAGTGAATGGGCATGGCAGTTGTTGGAACATGCACACTGAACGTGTGGAGGATGGAATAGGTGTGGCACTTCATTTGGGGGAAATGGTACAACCGTGGCACTTTCAAAACAACCGTGGCACTTCATTTGTGGGTTTGTACAAGCGTGGCAAGTTGAACAAAAGTTATAATGATCGTTGGCAGTTTAATTGAATGTTGGTGCTGTAGCCGTGGCATATTAGGAATAGCCGTTGGCAAGTTTAAAATTTTAATTAGTGTAGCGATCGTGGAAAATGGGGGATGCAAATGGTACGGTCATGGCAGGTTTTATTTTTGGTGGGGCACCCTAAGTCACGTTTTGTACCCTTGGGCTATGCTGCCAGTGCCCCATTATGGGTTTTGTACCGACTGCATGCCCAATTTGCCAAAGTTAGGAGTTAGTTCCAATTTGGTGACAATGAGGTGGGGACGTCCAATTCCTGGGGGGGTACAAAGGCTGATGACAAGGGAGTGCCTAAAACTGAAGTGGTTGATGGTGGCATTGGAGAACTTTGAGGAATAACAAGTGGAGGAGTTGCAGACATTGAGGGTATTTCATTGGTAAGGGTTGTCGGCGACAAGGTGTCAAAGTGAAGCTTGTGCTTCCCTTTGTCTTGGGGGTAGTCTTTGTGTCGGAGGCCGCCTTGGGTTTTCATTGAAAGGTGGGTGACTGTGGAGTGACACGAGGTGGGAGTTGGGGTTGGGGTGATTTGGGGATCCAAATATGTCGATTTCCCTCATAGAAGTGTTGGGCTTGTAGGAGAGGTTTGGGGATCCATCGGAGGTTGGTTTTGGGCATGACTCAAGGTTTGATTAAGAAGAGGTGGGTCATGGAGAGAGTTTTGGATGACATCTGTCCATGTACCCTATATGCTTGTGGTTGGCAAATTGTTTGCTTGCGAGGGGGACGAGGAGCTCCAGGTGCCAGTGGATGAGGATAAGAGTTGGATTGTCGGGGGATCCAAAATGTAGATGTGCCCTCATAATAGCCCTATCAATTAGGATCTTCTTAGGCACCCAATGGGGAGAAGGCATGCCCTATGTAAGTATGTTAGTTTGGTTAGAAGTATTAGTATGGTTAGTTTTCTCTGGTGGGTCAATAGCTTGTGTGATTGTTCACATATGTGGGAGTGGATTGCTGCCGCGGGTGGTTGTGGGGAGGGTGTGAAAGGCAATGACATGTTTGGAAGGGTGAGTGGCCCGTTCTTAAGTGGAATGGATTTATGGGAATTTGAGGATGGAATGATGATGAGGAGTGGAGATGTGACTGCTTGGCATATGGGAGCAACAGGGTACAGGCTCTCATCCATCTCATGATGAGGACCGTAACTTGAGTGAGTTGTAAGGTTGTTGTCCTTGCGTCCCAATCGATGAAGGCACTTGTTGTGTCCCATCCAACCCCTCCAAGGAGTATTTTGTGATGCATTTTTCCTATAGGCATTACATAGAACTTCCCTTCCAAGGGATTATTTCCAATGTGGAATAAAAGGGTGACTGTGCCTAAGCAATGAACATGCTGAGATGCCACTATTGTGATTGTGGCAGAAGTATCGTTTAGTGAAGGTTCCCCTAGGGAACGCCATGTTTTGTGAGACATCAAATTGTAATTAGCCCCTATATCTAGGAGAGCTAATTTTTGGACGAAGCTCATTGGGCTTCACCTCCCATTCTTCCTCTTCGAGCTCAACCACTTTGGCCATGTTGACCATGATTTGTTTCTACCAAATCTTGGCTCGCTTTGGCCTCTTGTTGGGCATCTTGTTTCATATCCTCATGGTCCTTTTTTTGTTGTTTCTTATCGTGGATGGCTCTTAAGTTGGCTTTTGGTGAGTGCGCCAAAGTAGCATTCCGATTTGCTACCACTAAAATAGCCTGTCATTTCAACACCATCATCAAGTGTCTCTATGCTCACAATGCCTTGTGGGGTTATCTCACTGACTAGGAAGGGTCCTGAGCCTCTAATCTTGAGTTTCTTTCTGTGAGTCTTCATGCTGAATAGGAGGACCATGTTGTCCTTGTTCATTTGTTTATCTTTTAGCTAGTCATCAAACCATTGTTTACGCCTTAGCTTTTTGACAATCATTTTGTATAGAGCTAGAAGGCATGTGTCATCAAGCTCAAAAAGGTGACAGCCTAAGACTTTTCCTGTGATCTTATTTTGTATGACAATTCGTAAGCTAGTGACCAATAACTCCATTGGCATGACCACTTCAGTACCATATGTTAAACTGAAGGGGGTGGTGTTCACAGCTACCTTGTAGGACATTTTGTAGGCCCAAAGTGTTGCCGGGAAACTTTTGTTCCCAATCATTGTGGTTGGCCTCCACAGTTTTAGTTGCAATGGAACACGATACCTTGTTCTCATACTTTTAGCTTGGCCATTTGCTTTTGAGGGTAATAGGGAGAGGACTTTCTGTGAGTGACAAAAAACTCTTCTAAAAGGAATTGGATTACCTCATTAATGAAATGTGTCATTCCATTATCACTCACAAGCTCTAGGGGGGCAATTGGATCATGTGATAACTAATTTATAAATGAATTTGGTAGTCGCTCACAAGCTCTAGGGGGAAACCGAAGCATGTGATGGACTGATTCATAAAGGAATTTGGCAATGGATCGTGCATCAGCTTTATGGGTAGCCCGAGCTACAACCCATTTAGTACAATAGTCCATAGCAACAATTATATATCTAGCTTGAATGTATTTGGTTGCTGGACTGATGGGTCCAATGAAATCAATGCCCCATTTTTCAAATGGTTGCAAGGACACTACAGGGTTTAGGGGCATGCTATCCTTAAAGTGGGGAATTGCTGTGTATTGGCATTCATCACACTGCTTGACATATTCTGCTACATCTGCCATTAAGGTGGGCCACCATAACTCGGTTGTGAGGACTTTACATGTAGTGATATCTGCTACAAAGCTCCCACCTGCATAGGTAGAGTGAGCATGTTCTAGAAGGAAGACATATTCATCTTCACGGACACATCGTCTAAGAATCTTGTCTTTCCCCTACCTATAGAGTTTTCCTACAATGAGTTGGTAAGGGAATGCCTATTTAATTAGGCAAAATGCATGGTCCTTATTTAGGAGGGGGTCCACTAGTAAGCCATCGGCTAGGAAGTGTGCTACCTCTTTGCCCCCCTCAGGAATTAAGCATAGTTATAATAAGGCGGCATCTAGTAAATCATCTTCTACACCCATAGGTGGCTCGCTTGTTAGGAATCCTTGACATGTGGTTTTCCAAAACATGCTGAGAGCCTTTCCTCACTAACACTGAAGTCAAACTCAAGAAATATAAGCATCCACCATGTGTATCTACCTGTTGTACATGGCTTGTTTACCATGTATAAAAGAGCTTGATGTGTATGAAGAAAATTAATTTGGTCGCTAAAAGATAATGGCAAAACTTCTTAACGGTGTAGACCATGGCTAACCCTTCTCTTTCAGTTGTGGTATAATTCTTCTTGGCGTCATTGAGTTGGTGATTGGCAAAGTTAATGGGGAAATCCATCTTGTGTTCTCCTGGTTGGCCAACATGCATCCAAAAGGAAAAAGCGAAAGCATCCATGTGAACATGAAAGATAATGTCCCAGTTGGGAGACATGAGAATAGGAGCACTAGTCAAGGCTCTCTTGAGGGTGCTATAAGCCTATTGGCATTCCTCTGTCCACTCAAAAATGATCCAGAGTCCATAAAGAGGTCAAGCTATATCAGCATACATAAAAATGAATCGCCCATATAGTAGCCAACATGTCCCATGAAACGCTAGACTCCTCTAAATTTGTTGGGTGGGGGAAGCTCAAGGATGGGCTGCACTTTGCTATGATCTATGGAGATTCCCTGCCTGGAGACAATGTGTCCCAAGATCACTCCATGTCCTAGGGGGTCCACCTATAAATATGTAAGTCTAGCACGTGCGTTCAAATGAAGGGGGTTTTTAATTCCAAAATTTAAGGTAAATTTATAAAAAATACATTTACGTAAGGCATTTTTTTAAATCGATTTTGAAAAAAAAAAACTATAAGTCTATAAAGAAAAAGTTGTCATTTTATTCATGAGAAATTCACAGGTAAGGGGTTTTTTTAATAGCCCTTGAACACTTGATACAGAGGGTTTATTAATAGTGCACCCCCCAAGTCCATGTCTAACCTAAAATTGACATTTGAGTGGGTTCAATGAGATGTGATATAGCTTGCATCTTTCGAACACCTACGCAAGCAGTTAAGATGTGCCTTCCATGAGGATTTGACACAAAGGTCATCCACAAAGACCTCAAGCAATTTTCAAAAATATTCCTTGTAGGCAGTGAAAATTAAACACTAGAAGGTGCCGAGGGCATTGGTCAGCCCAAAGGCATGATGCAGTATGCATAAGTGCCCCATTCAATGGCAAAGGCTATCTTGTGCTGATCCTTGGGGTCGATCAGCACACCAAGTTTTAGCCGTACAATCCATCTAGGAAGCTGTGGGCTTCCTTTCCTCCTACTACTGGTTCTAGCACATGTTTAGTGAAGGGTAAGGGGGGTAATGATCCCTTATGGTTACGGCATTGAACTTTTTGAGCTCTATGCACACTCGTACTTTCCCATTCTTCTTGGGCACTATCGCAATCGGTGATACCCATTCCATGTGCTCTATATCATAGATGAATCTGTCATCAATAAGTCTATCAATCTCTTCTCGAACCATCTTGGAATATTTTGGGTTCATAGGCCCTTTGTTTGACTGGCCTTTCTCCATCAACCATCGGAATGGTATGCTTGACTACTTCTAAGCGAAGCAATCCTGTAATTCTATAAGAAAAGATGATGAGATCGGTCTCTTCCTCTATAGAGTGGTCTTCTCCAATATATATTGGCCTTGGATATTTGCCCGGGTCTCCCAAGTTTATTTCTTTTACCTTGGCTGGAACATTATACACAGTCCCTCGTTGCCCAAGTGGAACCTTTGGGCTGAGTCATATTGGATGAATATGTAGGCCATCTGAAAGGTCTTGAAATGTTTGGGCACCTGTTTGGTCTCTTCATCCCTAGCGCTTTCTTCTTCCACTAGCCTTTTGGCTTCTTTTTTTGCTAGCACTAAATTTTTATTACATGCTCTACGCGCAGAGCGGCAAATATTTTCTACTTCTGCTTTGGGATCAATAGGTTCCATTGGATTTGGGGTGGTCGTGTGGACTAGAAGGGAGCTATTGGTGGCAAAATCGTTTTCCATATTTTGTTGAAGTGGTCATTTCCTTCAACTACCCCAACATACTTTAGCCAGTTGGTGTTTGAACCGTATGGAAGACATATTGTTCTGGCCTCCAGAATCTATCGTGCTTGTTGCAAGTCTTGTGGGAGCTTGTGTCCCTTGATGGTTTCACTCTAATGGTTTGTTCTAGTTCCTAATTGGTGACATTAGGTGCGTTGAGCTAAGCATGTATAGAGATGTGATCCCCTACCCATCTGTTGCGTTAGCAAACCTTATGCCCATGCTTTTAGGAAGGATATCCAGGTTGGCAAAGTATATGCATCCAATTCTTAGATTCTTCTAGCTCCGAAAGAGGTGCACATTCCTCACTATCATTTTCATCATCGAGTGTCTTGTGGCACGTTTGTTGACACAAATGAACGATAATGGATCTATTAGTTGTTACTGAGTCTACAAAGGGTCTACCACTCATTGGGTGTACCTTCCACATGCATAGGTTGATCTTTACGGTTTGATCCTTTCTTCAATTGTAAATGTGGTCAGTATCCCATTCCTGATCATCTTGGATTCCCTCATGAATGGTCGCCCAAGGATGCAGTTTATGAGAAATGGGCTAACATCCAAAGTTCATCACCACAAAGGTGTGGCAGTAAGTAGTTCCAAGGAAATTTATTTTCAAATCCTTTAGTAGACCAATGGGTCTAGCTATTGCTCCGTCAATGAGTTTGACTAGCAATGTGGTGTCATCCATGGTGGGTGCTCCCCATTTTTCCCAACATTGTTTTATAACAATGCTCACTCTTGCTCCCCCATCCAGGATTGTTGTGACTTGGAGGCCATTGAAGGTTATCAGCAAAGCCACATTTAGTTCGTCGCCTTCAAAGTATTATCCAAGCTTATTTACTCAAACTGAGGGGGTGCGAATGATTTTGTGAGGTATAACAAGTTTGTATTCCTTAGACTCATTAGATCTATCTAGCTCCATGGATTCTTGCATGCCTATCCCTAGGCATCCCTCCATCCATTCATGCATATCTTTTCATAATCTTCGGCTACCTTCAAGCAAGGTGTCAACAATAGATATGTGGATTTGAGAGGAAAGGAAGGAAGAGATACCAGCAATGTCTTTAGGGGCAGAGATTCTTCTATGAGGAAGGTTGCTTCGGCTTAATCTTAAGCTCTTATGTGTATATGGGATGTGGATGGGTATTTTTGTATCAGTTCTTTTAAGGTGATCATCCCCCAAAACTCTTTGAGATATTCGACTACCCGGTTTCCTTGGTGGGGGGATAGTTGCTACAGTGGTTGGGTGCTACTGCTTTTGTTGACCTTTGTAGGGGTGACTAATCTGGGAGATCTCTAGAATATACCTGAGCTTCTTCAGCAGGTCTCACGTTAGAGACCGATGGCAATGGCTCAAGGTAGGTAGTAGGAGGCTTGTCTTCTATTTGTGCTCGGCAATTCTTGACCAATGCTTTGGTTGCTAGTAGTCTCTCTTTCTCCTCTACGAGGTTAGGATATTCAATAAGATTTGTTGGGAGCGGGTTAGCATCAATTGGTTCTCGGGATTGGGTGGTTGAGCGTAGCATATCTTCCTCTTCTAATAAAGAGGTTGATGCATGTGTTGTCGTGCCATCTTCCGAACCAGCCAAGGGATAACTACACAGTTGTCTCTCTTGCCAATCTTCATGGTTTTCTTCCTTGAGCTAGTTGCTCATGCTTGTTTAGGGACATTCTTTGAGGATAAGACTTTTTCTTGTTGTCCCTAGTCTTGTGAGATTGATGCCTCTACTACAACATGAGCTGCGGCTCTTTGTCTTTTTTGTAATTACGTTTTACGGTATTGAGAGGGACCGTGTGGATGAAGCCATCTCACACTGAGCAGGTTAATGTTGGTACTTGGATTAGCTTCACGAGCCTTCCCCATTATTCTAGGTCTCAATGGACAATATCTATACATATGGTGAATTCCACACCCAACGCATGAAGGGGTTACGCACAAGTCGAATTATCTTGTATAGCCGTTTATGTTGCGCAATCTCTTGTAAGTGGATACGCTGTTCTCTACATCTTCCTGTGTATGTTTTTATATCAAACTAGTGTATTGCTGCATTCATAACGAGAGACACTCAGTAGGTTGATCAGGTAGCGGTCACTCAACAACAAGAATATATGTGATCTATCATCCATCCTTAGTGCAAACTTGTAGGAAATCCTTAGTGGCACCTTAGAATAAGTGGTCTAAGGTAAGAAGACTCTTGTTTTCCTTTATTACTATGTGTAGGTCAACTACGTGACTCCAGAATTTTAGCCATCACCTTTTAGGTGAGTCATGTGTGAGAGATCTCGAGGGAGTTAGAGTGATTCTACACCTTTAGATGCCTCCTCCTCATGAATCTTTATAAATAGGCACTTCTACAACACATTAATGAGCTCTATGGAGAGAGTAGAGTGCATACTTTGTGTACTTGCTTAGTGCTTAATATACTAGGTGGTCCTTTGTGGAGCATGCTCTCTACTTTGCATGGGATTGTGTCCATCTTACATTGATTTCATGTGTATGCATATGTGGCGACTCTTGATCACATTCCATTGCTCTTGAGTCTCATTCATTTATACTTGTGTAGCTTGGTTATGTTGTGAGAGGCATTTGTGTGATGGATACAGATGAGACATGGATAAACCCAAAGGAAGAGAAGGCAAAGTCTAGAGAGTGGATGTGGTTTTGATAGGTCAGGGAATGAAACATGGGAAAAGGATAGGGGATGATATATGGAACCATGATGGAGTGGATAAGGATGACATAATGATGATGTGGTGCATCATGTTGTTGCATAGTCGGGTGTTTCTCAATTGCAGTTAACATGGAAATCAAAGTGGCATGAGAATAGTGGTTAGCCGACAACAAAAGGCTTCTTGCACCCAAAAAGAGAGAACGTTATGAGCCATTAGTTCATATGCAAGTTTTTCTATAAATTTTGTTTAAGAGGTAGTAGAGAATTGATTAGGGGAGTTTTTTGGGAAGAGTTCAAGTTAGAGTTGCATTTTTTTGGAGAGCTTGAGAGTTTAAGAGTTTGAGAGTTTTGAGGCTTTGGGGTCCTACTGTGTGTTGCTAGTTTTTGTGAGTCGATAATTGTAGAGGCAATAAAGAGGTCATTTGGAAGAATACATGGGAACGTAAATAAGCTAGCAGTTAGAGAAGATTTGGATCAATCTAGAGTAGAGGGTTTACAAGGGAGCAGCTGATTATCTAGGATGTGGAGATGCCCTAGGATCTTTGTGAAGGGAACTCTGTTGGAACTTGGATTCATCCATAACTTTGCTCAGCTCTTCCTTCGAGATTGAAGATGAAGGCCCCCAAAGAAAACTACATATTACATCATTAAGGCTTGATGTTGTGGGAATGAAGATAAAGCTGTGAAGATTGTCCTTGTTTGTTGGGTTCCACTTGTGAAGGTTTCCCTCTTTTTATGTTTTTGTTTTCCTTTTGGAGCCCGTGTCTCAGGGATGTTGAGACTTGTCTTGTTCTAGAAGTTTGGAGATACCAAAGAGTTTGGCTTGAGTCTGCTGTGTATGGGATGATAAAGAATTTTGATGTGATGCTTTATTTGGTCTAGGTATGTTGTCTCTGGTACAATTTGTTGAGATAAATTGAGGATGAAGCTTTGAGGTATGGGAGTCTAAACTAGAAGTGGGATTTTAAAGAGATGTGATTCTGGCTGAGACTTTTGAGGAGAGCCCATCTGTGTGTGAAGATGTGAAGATTTCTATGTTAGATTTGAGACAAATAGAGCCAATTAGGAGATATAAGGCATTCATGATCAACTAAGCATTGGGTCGTCAAAGTAGCCTAAGAAGCATTAAGAATAGATTTCACTAAATTGTTTGGTAGGGATCTCATTTGGGTCAAAGTTGATACTCAAAGGATTGTGAAGTAGCTCTCAAAGATTGTCAATATGTGAGTTGTTAGGTTGGGTTCCCATGAAGTTTGATGTGAGTGACCGTTTTTGGACTTTAGAGGCCAGTGAGGTGCAATAGTCTAGATAAGCCTATTCAAAGGGACAAGAGCAATTAGTTTAGGCCTATTTTGATCAG
Organism: Cibotium barometz; assembly: GCF_041138505.1. NCBI lineage: Eukaryota > Viridiplantae > Streptophyta > Polypodiopsida > Cyatheales > Cibotiaceae > Cibotium > Cibotium barometz. The sequence goes on from NC_141078.1 coordinate 14,700,087, forward strand.
AAAAGGATCAGAGGGATCATTTAGGTTGTTAGGTGCCCTAGAGTTGAGGATTTGGGAGCACGCCAATTCTGATATCTGTACATCTTTTCCTTGTGTGGTGTCTGGTGTGGTGTAGTAGAGACCATCACACCCAGTACCTTCACAACACGCTTAGTACATTGATGATAGCTTAAGGTAATGTTAATCGCTCATAATTGATCGTCGTGCACACACACACACACACACACACACTTTAGCTCAGCTTAAGTTGAAACAAGATGTTCCTTAGCTAGCAATGTCCATGACTAATCTGCACACACACACACACACACACCCCTTGCTATGATTTAGGTCTCTAAGGTTATAAGAAATCAAAATATGAGTAGGCACCTTGCTATGATTGAATCAAATAAATAATTTTTAATGTCCATGATTTGAAGGCTACAATGCCCAAAAATGGGGCATTTCTCTTTCAACCTTGATGCCCTTTAAAAAAAATTTCAAACCTTCAAATTTCAACCTTAGAGCTCTCCGATCAAAACATTTTAACATACAAATTTAAGCATCCAAGAGACTCATAATACTATAATAAATCACCACTTATTATTACGAGACTCCCAAGGTATTAAATTTTTAGACATATCCACTCTCAAACCCCTGACTGCTAATCTCTAAGGCCTATACTTAAGCCATAAGCCCTAGTATTATAAACAAAATACAAATTTTTATTTAAAATTAAGAGAGCTTTTAAACCCTTCCAATAATGCTACATGAGAAAAAACTATTTGGTCTTCTCTTTTAAGTCTAATTTGCAATTTACAGAAACCTTCTCTTTCTATTGTTCAAGTTTGATTTTCAAAAAATTTCAGCACCTACATTAATTAAGCTTGGATTTTTTCAACTCATACGATGAACATGATTTTTTTCCCTTTTTTTAAAAAATAATTGTGAGGTTATTGCCACATGAGAAAAAACTGTTTGGTCTTCTCTTCTAAGTCTAATTTGCAATTTACAAAAACCTTCTCTTTTTATTGTTCCAGATCAATTTTCGAAAAATTGTAACACCTACATTAATTAAGCTTGGATTTTTCCAAGTCATGAGATGATTTCCTTGTACGAGTGTTTTCCTTGCCACCGCACTAACGCAATGGACATAGAAAGAAGCGCGCAGAGAGGGGGCGCGCAGAGCGAGCGAATCGATCCATGAACGCCTTGGCTGCATTTTCCTTTATGCACATGCAGAATTGCGCAGCCCATTGCTACACAAAGCCTCTCGCATACGCAACCGATTGCTTTGTCGCCGCATGCATTTTCTTCGTGCTTTAATTTCACATTCCCTTTCTTGATCTTAATTGAGTTCAGGTTGCTTGCACTTCAAGTATACCTTATTAGCTGGCCGAGTCAAGTGGATTAGATCAAGCTTTGACAACACTCCATAAATGACAAGCCGAATGCTTTAACTAGGCCTTTTGGCGTGTATCCTTGCTAGGAAGAAGCACTCAATCCAGCATAAAAGTTGGGCACAAGGCTACATGCTTTTCATCTTGTAAGGACTTGTCATGTAGGTAGATTATTCAACAAGTGAAGAGAGTAATGTTGTTTACAAAATGACAGAAGTGAGAGGTTAATGGAGTTGGTATTACAATATGACAATGAGAGGTCATGTTTTTTTTAAACCTTGTAAGGACTTTAGTGTGGATATATTTTTTAAGAATAGGAATAGTTTAGGAGTTATCCACAATGTTACATTATGATAATAAGATACACATGGGCATCGAATCAAATCATGTGCGGCATCAAATCAAATCACGTGTTGCATTTTTGCATACGCATGCTAAGATTTATATCATTTTTCTACAAGTCCATCATATTCAAGGATGTCAAACTAGATGCTGTCTAACATACACATGCTAAAATTTGCATCATTTTTCTACAAGGTCATCATATTCAAGGATATCAAACTAGATGCTATCTAACAAAAATCTCCACAAGAGGACAAATGGGAGTGGTAAGCAACTTGGTATAATAATACAAACTTGGCTTCTTAGAGACAAGTACTCCACTCTGGATGCAATCATATGCAAGCCTTGCGACTAGCACGTGTCCAACAACCAAATATAATAATATAAAGGCTTGTTAGAGAGACAAGTATTCCACTCTGGATGTAATAATATGCAGGCATTGTAGCTAGCACATGTCCAACAAGTAAGGCTTATAGATTCTATGGTTGAGTAGCCTCTGCATTTTTTAATCACAACTTAATCTTTGTAGAAAAACTATGTTAGAGCAATCCAAGAAAAAATGGATAACTTATAGAAGGAATACCAAAAATGAACCCCTACATAGAACTCTATTTATATGTATGAAAAATGTTATGAAATGACAATAAACTATTTAATTTTTCTAGAATATGCCATGTTGAAAAATAAGTTATATACTCTAAGTGACTAGTGCAAACAAGCTATTTATTTTATAATACATGGAAAGGATTTAGCCTTAAAAACTTAATCCATCATGCCACCAATAGAGAAATTAATATAGAAATCTATGAGATATTTTCAAAAATAATTATGCTTACATTATTTGAAACTCCAAAAGTTTTTAAATGTTTTAGAAAAAGTTTGTAGTAGTAATGACAAAGAACTAGAAAAACTTTGTTCATTATCTTCAAAACACAAGAAAATATACTATAATATTTTATTGGACACACAATTATTTAAAAAGCATTTGTGAATATTCCAAATGGAAGGAATATGGACATGAACACTACTAAGGAAGCCTTAATAATAGAGTTATCAATATCATTCATCTATGTTTCCATAAATGCTAACCACATAAGATTAAATAAAGTGAGAAATATGTAAATATGACATTTGAAAAATTGTAATTTAAATGAAAAGAAAAATACACAATAAAACTAAATTAAAAGACAATGGATCCTGATTGAAACCTAAAGAAAAACATAAGGGAATCGAAATGTATCAAAAGACAACGAGGTGATATTATTTCTTTGTTCAATTTTCTTGTCCTTGTATTTCGTTCATTTTCGAGATGCTAACCATGAAACCTCAAACATAAGACTATAAAGATTGAAATTGTAAAGGCCAAAGTCTAGAACCAAAACCCTAGATTTATCATCCTTGATGGAAAATTCAGGATAGCTTTACCTAAATTGAGACTCTTCTTTACACAAAGTATTTAGTACGGAGTCTCGTGTGCAAGGAACTAGGGACTCTTAAAGATCATCTTAAAGAGAAATCTTAAAGAAACTAGGGACTTTTAACGAGAAGTCTTTAAGAAACTGGGGACTCTTAAAGAGCACTCTTGAAAAGAATCTTGAGTTTTTTAATTCTTATTGATACTACTCCATGATCAAAGTGATATCTCTCTTTCAAAATATCTTTGAAATTATTACAAACCTATGGTTCAAAGATGCCTTTGGTTTAATAACATGAGACAATGGGTTGACATGGTAGTCTCTTAGGGGTTTTACAAATTAAAATACTATATATTTTGAGGAACTTCTTCTATAATTTTAGAGAGAGGAATCCTACCCTTATTTTACTAAATGTATTTTTTCTCATTTAAGTTTTTGTACATTTTCTCTCCATGTGCATCTTCTTGTAAATCCATAAAATATTATTTCCCTTTGTTGATCTCACATGGTATTTTACATATTTCAATGACCATATCCCTAGCCCCAACCCCAAACCCGACCCCTCCTCCCCCTCCCCCTTTCTCACCCCATGAGGATAGTTATAAGGTGAATCCAATGACATATGTAACTTTCTTAGATTCATAAAACAATCATAATATCTTAGTAAAAAAATGGTACACTATTCACTCTCTTCAAAGAAGGAGAAGTTTTTATTTACTTTTTAGATTAAAGTCACTAATAATCGTAATTAATTATATTAATCAAACAAATTTGGTACATTTCTCACTCTCTTCAAAGGGAGAACAAAAATTTCTTGCATTTTAAATCAAGGTAATTAATCATGGCTTTAGAAAATTCTCAAAGTTCTTTGAAAAACCCAGTACTAGATCTTTGATGAAAACTAAGTTGGTAGACTTATGGTTCTTAAGCTGCTAGGAATGAGACACAAAGCTCTCTACATATTGATTTGGTTGATTCGGTCTATATAGTGGTTGGCCTATGATATAATTTACCTTGGATACCATATATAGGCTAGTTTGGCATTCTACATATTGAGATCATTGAGTTTTCACTACATTTTATGTGCATGATATCCTTACCCTAGTCTTCCTAGATCACCATTAAGGCTCCTTGTCAAAGCATGTGGGTGAGGCAAACAATGCCATCTATTTGTAACCTCATTTTTTAGTACTCCCTTGCATCAAGTTTCTTTGTCTTAAGATCAAGTTTCACGAATTATATTATCTACTTTTCACCAATAAATGCTCAAAGATGTTATTTATGCACTTTCGTAAAACTCTCTCAATTTAACCACTTATCCACATCTCAAGGTGAGTGACGAACTTCCAAAACACATGTTTCCAAAGTTATCAGTCTTAGATCTCTATTTAACATACCAAACTTCTTAAAAATATACATAAATGATATCTGAAACAAAGAACATTCAAAACCACGGGGGCTTCACGGCCTCTAAACTTTTTTATGTATCACGTGCATTGAAGGGTATTTAAAAAACCCCTTACACGTATATACTTTTATGAATAAAATGACCCCATTTTTCTTCATAAACTTGTGTTCTTTTTTTCAAAATTGGTTTAAAAAACCCTTCCTGTAAATGTATTTCTATAATGTTTTTGAATTAATATACCCCTCTCTTGATGAACTCACGTGCTACACTTGCATATTTTTAGACACCTCAAGTTTGAAACCCATGTAAACAAAACACATGAATAGAGAAGTTTGTAGCTTGTGGCTCTTTTACTTTCTCTTGACTAGGAATAAAGTGCACCAGCTTAGGCAATTTACTTGGTACTACTAAGTGCCCTTTTCCTTTCCTATCCATTACTAACTCCACATATATTACTTTTTGACATTTTTTTTCATAGGACTAAAAAACCTTGTAGCTTTTGTTTTTCAAAATGAAAAACCTAGTACCAAAAATAACATGTTGAAACTTTGTTGGTATCTTTATTTCATTATTACCTCAAATAAGTATGTTTTTCAAGCTCCGTGGCTTTTCCCTTGTTTTTTTACACAAGAACTCTCATGAGATTAATTTATTACTTTCTTTATTAGATCTCATAAGTTCATGTAATAAGCTCTGTGGACATTCTTCTTGAGAATTCAATTCCTTATAATAAAAGTTTCTCAATACCATGTAGTCTGCATGTGGCTCCTTGGCCGATGAAAGAGCTTGAGAGCTAGTATGTGCCTTGGCTCGAACCATGCCACCCTACTGTGCTTTTATGGTGTGGTGTTCAAACCATGGTTGTTAAAACATGAGTACCAAAAATGCATGGCTATGGTGAAGATGCCCTAATCCTACACTAATCATAGTTATTAGGTGTTTAAACTAAGGTGGGGGAGCCTAATCAACCACCATTTTATTTTTAAAATTCACCTTATGAAAAAACTATTTTTCTAAAAAGAAAAAAATCAAAATCTCCATCTATCTTCCAGAATTCCAAAAATCCTCCCATGAGGGGATTGTTGTTTTTGGAGGAATTCTAATCGGTGACAATGACCTTTCTTTAAAGTGTGTTCATGCATTCTTTGTACTCGACATTGCTTTTGGCAGGGACTATTAAAGGACATGACACTATTAATGATGGTGTGCATGCAAACTAGTCAGGAAAATACCCTCTTGACACTTCCATGAGCACAAATTGATGCACACAAATCCTTACATACACACATGCGGGTTCACACACACACACATATATGTATGTATGTATGTATGTACATACATACATACATACATAGACTTGTATATACTATATATATGTATGTACATATATATGTATATGTATATATGCAGGTATGTAGGTATATATGTGTATACGTGTGTGTGTGTGTGTGTATGTATATATATATATATATATATATATATACACTACATACATGCATAGATATATGTAGGTATGTATGTATATATGTATTTTATATAAATTTATACATATATATACACTACAAACATACATACATATATACATATGCACACACACACACACAAACATGAAGACGAGACACACACCCACATCTATATTTATGTATATGTGTAATGTGTATGTATGTATATATTTACATACATACACTACATACATGCATACATATATGTAGGTATGTATGTATATATGTATTTCATATAAATTTATACATATATATACACTACAAACATACATACATATATACATATGCACACACACACATACACGAACACGAAGACGAGACACACACACCCACATCTATATTTATGTATATGTGTAATGTGTATGTATGTATATATTTACATATATACATATATAATACACATACACACACACACACACACACACACATACATATAGACATGTCTATATGTATGTATGTATGTATATACATATACATATAGACATATATATATGTGTGTGTGTGTGTGTGTGTGTGTGTGTGTGTGTGTGAGAGAGAGAGAGAGAGAGAGAGAGAGAGAGAGAGTCACTTCACTACTGATTTAAGTTCGAAAGAGTGTTTTTTTTTCATCGTTCCTTTGAAAAAATAGAGGAAAACTAACATAAACCTCTATATGCTTTTTTTAAACTATTTTACATAGAGAGTCTTCATGCTTTTGGCAATGTTTTTTTAACAATCTTCCTTTCAAAAGATAGAGGAAAACAACATACATCTTTGTGATTATTTGTTTCCTATTTTACACAGAGAAAGGCTTGATGATTTCAACCATAATCTACTACCTATATAGGACAAAGGATGGCCTAACATAAAACTCTATATGATTATTTTTTCCCTATTTTACAAAGAGAAAGGCATGATGAGTTTGATCATAATTAAGTACTACCATGTGTACATTCGTAAGAAAATGGAATTTTTTGTTACTTGGGGGGAATGGATTGATGATCCCTACTAAATTCGAGATTGGACTTGCCATTTAGTCCTTTACTTAATCCATTCTTAAGATAGTCACTAAAAATAGTTTCTTTGTATGTAGTTGGACTTTCATCACTCACAAACTTGTCTAAAGGTCCCACCTTTTCATGCTCACTTGGACCATAGAAACAAGCAATGGATATTCTTGGCTTCTTTAGGTTTGTGACAACTCGATGTTCGACACTCTTATAGTGTCCATTTGTTAATATCTGTGAAAGAAGATAAGTATAAGAACATCATTACTTCACAAATGTCTTGTTGTGTTAAAGTGGTTGTAATACATGCAATAGAATGCCATTCACCCACGTACAATATGTCTACAAAATCTTATTTAAGTGGCTTTTAATACTTATTGCATGGCATGCATCAAAACGTACCTCAATTTGGTCTCCCAAAAAGACAACAAATGAATTTGATATACGATTCACATTGACCCATTCATCTCCTTTTCTAACTTGCAATCCTGGCACTTCATCTTGCATCAAGATTGTGAGTGATCCCAAATCCGAATGGGAACTCAACCCAAGTGTAAGCTCTGGCTTTGGAAAAGCAGGGTAGTAATTGCATCCCATGGTTTGTCGATAAATATGCTTATAAAAGGCCTTGGCCTCCAATGCCAAACTTGCAAAAATTGCTCCACATAGGATCAGCCTTTTGACAAAACACATCCTCCTGAATCAGATAATCAACATATCTATCAAGAATCCGTTCCACATCCACTTCAAAAACAGAAACCACTATTGGATTGGCTGCCAAAAAATTATCTTCCTCATCATCCTCAACTTCTTCCGCCAAACTAATTGGTTGTGCCATCATTGGCTTCACTGCCCTTGACAGGTCGTGCTTAGATCCCATTGGTATTGTTATCACTTTCTTACCCTTCTTTAATGTAACCACATTCTTCTCCCAATCCTGCTTGAGCTTTGCTATTCTAAACCACGGCCTTCCTAACAGCATTGAATATGCATTTACATCATCTTTCATCCCCAAAACAACAAAATTTACTGGAAACTGCAAACCTTGTATGATAAGAGATTGTTTCCTCAACATCCCAATAGGTTGAACCCGACTCTGATCCGCCATGCATACCTGAAATGGCGTTGGCTCAAGCTGAACATTCTTCATCTTCAAAAACTCCAATTCTGACAAAATATTGACTCCAGATCCGCCATCCAAAAAAACTGTTGAAAATCTCCGATCATCAAAATCCAGTTGAACTGTGGGAACAGTGAAATCCACATCTTCAGGACTAATCTGATGACTGCCCACACTTTGATTCAACACAGCCCGGATTCCAGACACTCTCGACTTCCCCATAGCCGAATAAACTAGATCCCTAAACATCGGAACCAATGAAATGGTGCTGGCTCAAGCTGAACATTCTTCATCTTCAAAAACTCCAATTCTGACAAAATATTGACTCCAGATCCGCCATCCAAAAAAACTGTTGAAAATCTCCGATCATCAAAATCCACTTGAACTGTGGGAACAGTGAAATCCACATCTTCAGGACTAATCTGATTGATGACTGCCCACACTTTGATTCAACACAGCCCGGATTCCAGACACTCTCGACTTCCCCATAGCCGAATAAACTAGATTCCTAAACATCGGAACCAATGAAATGGTGCTGGCTCAAGCTAAACATTCTTCATCTTCAAAAACTCCAATTCTGACAAAATATTGACTCCAGATCCGCCATCCAAAAAAACTATTGAAAATCTCCGATCATCAAAATCCAGTTGAACTGTGGGAACAGTGAAATCCACATCTTCAGGACTAATCTGATGACTGCCCACACTTTGATTCAACACAGCCCAGATTCCAGACACTCTCGACTTCCCCATAGCCGAATAAACTAGATCCCTAAACATCGGAACCAATGAAAGCAACTAATCCAATGTAAAACTGAGAGGACTATTCAACAACTCTTGAAACAATGCTTCAGACTTATCCTCCCTATGCTCCTCCTTATCCAAGGATTTCTTCTTTCTCTGCTGCATTTCCTCTTTCTGTTGAACATCCAAAATTCCTTCAGTTACTTCTTCACGAACATCCTTCTGTTCCTCCCAATCCAATGGAGACTTTAGCTCTGCCTTAGAACGTGTAACTGCTATAACTTCTGAATCCCGTTCAACACACTCCGAACAGTCACATGTTATCCCACATTCTGCCATTACTCCACCTGCTCTTTCTTCCACACAGACATCCACATTCACCATATTACTCTGAGGAAGTTTATTCACTTCCGCCTACTGCACAAGAGGCGTAGGTAACTGAGGTAATTGTTGAGGAGGTCTTGGTTGATTCCACCCCTGCGGAGTCCAGTTCTGTTGATTCCAGCCTTGCTGATTCCAATTCTGGGGCGACTGCCAATTTTGCTGTTGTGACCATCCCTGTTGTTGATCCCAATTCCTTCCCCATGATGGCCGAAAATTTTGCCATCCACCAAATCTTTATCTTTCTCCTTGATTAAAATTCCCTCTAAATGGTGGTCTCCCTGATGGTCTCCAATTTGGATAGGGTTGCTGTGGCCTCTGCCATCCTTGATTTCCAAATGATCTCTGCTCATCCGGAGTTTTCGGAAAAATGCCATGAGACTGTGTCATATTTTGCTGCATCTTTTGTTGTATTCTTTCAAGAATTACCCCCCTAAAGCTAGGATTATACCAGCAATCCGTGGTTTTGTGACCATCTTTGACACAAATGTCACAGTGCTCTATCTTCTTTTCTGACTCCTTTTGAAATCCCATCTCTTTCAATTTCTTTTCCACAGCCTTCTCAACTGACACCTCCTTAGTCTTTTCCTTTGACTTCTTACTTAACTTCCCCTTTTGTTTCTTCTTCTTATGCTCCTCATCCTCTGACTCTGAATCACTACTAGAATCATCATCACTACTTAAACTTGAATCCGTAACAGAATCCGTATCCGAATCCGACTCCGAATCCTCATCTGTACTGTCATCACTTGACTTCTTCCTCTTTTTCTCCTTCTTCTTCTTCTTCCTCTTTGAATGCCTTTTTGTAGAGCTCAGACCTGATAAACCAAACCTTTTCTCCGCTCGAGTTGCAGTATTTATGAGTTCATTCATTCCTCCCGCAACATCAACACCAGCTACTGCATTCCGCAACTCCTTTCTGAGACCTTTAACATAATATGCTGCCAACATCTCATCAGTAGGCCTTTCTTGAGGAGTGAGCCTTCTCACATACCGATTGAACCTCTGTGTATAATCTTCCACAAACATCCTCTTTTGCTTTACTGCTTTAAGTTTTGTCAACACATCATTGGCGGTCTTTTCCACCCGAAACCGATTCAAAAATGCAATCCTCAATGCATCATAATCTGCAAAATGCCCTAGCACAAAATTACTAAACCATTGTACAGCTTTCCCCTCAAAGGTTGCCTCAAACTAGCGCATCTTGGCTTGTGCATCATATACTCCGGCAAATCCTCTAGCCTACCATCGAGTCTCAAATTGAGCTACGTGACAATCAGGGTCTTCTTTTGACTTTCCTGAAAAGCTTTCGAATTTGACACGCAAATCTGCTCGAGCCACTGCTGCCATGTTAAAAGGTCTATTTGGGAGTACCTGCCTGTTGGTTCTCCTATTCGATAACGGATTGAATTACAACTGTCTTCGAGGCAATAATGCCTGTTGTATTACTACTGTTGCTAAAACATGTGGAAATCCTCCTGCTAATCCTGGAGTTGCTGCCCCTGAATTAACCACCGCATTCTCTGAATCCTCATCAGAACTATCTGTTGACATTCCACTGTCATCTCCTTCATGCGACCATCGTTGATGTTGGTCATCTCCCCGATACTGCAAACCCAAACTCCTTGCTCTTAACCTTGTAAAATAGAAATGCGATGATTCCCCTGAATCCTCCAGAGCAAACTCAAACCCCCGCCACTATAAATGCATGAATGAAAAAATTCTAACCATTGCCTACATAAATCTCTTCATCTTGCAGCACTCACCATTAACAGAAGAATGTAAGCCTGCGCATGAAATTCATCACAAACACCGTGATCGCCAAGTGTTTATTGCTTATCACGTCTTTCCCAAAACTTTAAAGAACTTAAGACTTCCTGACAAACTATTTGACAAACTAAATGACAGCGCTGATGACAAATGGATTGACAACTAAATTGACAAGTAGATTGACAAAGAGATTGACAAACTGCATCTTGCATTCAGAAATCTGCCCAAAAACTACACAGAGAATCCGCCATTAAAACATCTTTCTTCCCCATCTTCTCCTCTAACCACCAAGAACTACCCCATAGATAAAAACTCCCACGACTTCTAACTTCCATCCAGTTCCAAAAGACACTTTTCATTACATTCGATTATGACAAACTTAAAGACAAAAAAAAGTCAAATGAGCATCTAATTTTTAGCCTTAAACAATGGTCAATTTATCTTTACAGTTCATTAAAATCCTAAAGTCATTTATGTTCATGCAGATATGGTAGAAGCGCAAGCAAACGAGCATCAAGAGTTTGCCAAGAAGGCATATGAGCGAATGAAGGCCCTTGCACATGGACTGACAGCCCGCGAAGCTACGAGAACAGCATGCAGGTTGTCGAAATGGACAAATTCTACTTATGCCCAATGGAAAGACATAAATAAACGCGTAACCACATAGATGATAAAGAAAATATGGCCATGTCCAGATGGCGAGATTAAGAAGGGAAGATGGAAGGTTTCGCGTTGCACTCATAATGATATCAAAATTAATGCCGAGCGCATTTTCTTGGAGGTGTACGGTCATCCTCTCCATAACATCGACGCTCCAATCTATTTTGCTAAGATGCTATATGCACAATTTATCCTAGAAAGTCCAGTGGACTTCGCCTCCAGAGAGGCCATTGTCAACACCCACGACATACGTGAAGAGATAGTGACATTCACAAGGGAGGAACTTGCTCTCATGGTGGAGGGCGCTGGATTGGAGTTAAACAAGTTCAAAGAAAGCTTAGGGGCACAGCTAGCAGAGAAGGAGAAAGAAGCTGAGCGATTATCTCAAGCGTCAACTCCTCCCCCGGCCAATAGAGGGATTCAAGAGCAGCTCACAAAGATCAGCCAAGATGTACAGACCATCTCTTCACGTATTGCTCCTGTGCGCCAAGGAAACCACATCTCTCATTTTTTGATACATCGTGATCTTGTGGGATTTTCTGCTGAGGCTACTAGTTCCTCCACCCCCCAATGTCCTGTATGTTACAAAGTATTCGATGGGTGGAGCGGCCAGTATATACTACCCTGTGGACACTACTACCACTTAATATGTTTAGTGACGCAAATGCAAAATATTTCCACATGTGCATTGTGCAGTGTCCCAATAAATCAAGGTATTTATACAGTGTTCAGCATGGCTAGCGAATATAAACCACCAGGACCTTTAGATGCAACTCCTAGTGCAATTCGCAATTTATTTCAAGATGAAAGCTAAGAAAGACATAAATCCTACTTTTGTATTGATAATTTCTCCAAATACGATCATTTGTACAAGTACTTTTTATGAAATCAATGAAATGACTTCTTCCTCTATGTCAGTATCTTACTCCAAAATTCTTTCACCGTTTACCCTCTCGTCTGCTAAATTAAGCTCATCTAAGTCAATGTCCAAATTGTCTTCTATCTCAAGGGTAGTGCACGACGTGCGTCCAACATCAAAGTTCTCGTCTACTACATCATCACAATCGTACATCCATCTGGGCATATCTTCTTCATACTCTTCGCTTTCAATGTCTCGCAAGATCTTTTCATTGTTTGCAATACATGTAAACAAGTTTATCTGCTCGATCTGCAAGAAATTGATTGCGAATAGTACTATGAATATATTTGTACATGCTCCAGTTTCTTTCTGAGCCGCCTGAGTTTGAAGAGAACTGACTTAGAACCTTCATCGCAAGGTTGCACAATAAAGCATAATGCTCACCACCATTCATCATCCACCACTTCCATGCAGGTTGCTCTTTAGCCATTTGTTGAACAAGGGAGTTGGAAAATAAACCCTCTTTCAATCGAAATGAGGTCATCTCCTTTATGCACTTTACACGATCATCAACATTATTATAGAAAGTGTTTATCACTTTATAAAAATCTTGCACCACCTCAATGTTGGACAACAAATCCATATTCCAATATTCAGGATCTAACATGTAAGCAGCACTATGTAGTGGTGAATGCGCTCCAATCCATCTAGCATGAAAGTACTTCAATAGGACTTTTCTTTGTCTACTGGAGAATGGTACACGCCATTGCTTTACTGAATGCTCTAATTTATCAGGACACTCCAAACTCCGCTGGACAGTCCACCATTGCATCCATGCTTTCTCGAGATTAGGTGCTCTTTGATCAAGACTTCGTACGGCATACATAACAGGCATCAGTACATGGTATGCATCCATCACACTGTTCCACCAACTTCTTCTCGTAAGCGCTGCCTTCAAGACTTTGATTTTCTCTTTCACTTTTTCAAGTTGAGTGCTCTTCTAGTCATGAAATGCCATGCATGTAAATGTTTCGCAAACTGCATCTTTATTTCGAAGAAGAGACTCAAAAGTGTAAAAGTGAGTGCAAAACCTAGTCTCTGCGCTGGAAGCTTTAACATAACTGACATGCGAGGTCGAAAAATATCTAACACTCTCTGTCTCTTGAGCATGAATCTCACAAGCTGGCGAGCAGTGTCGACGATTGAGGCAAACCATTTGGTATCATCACTTTTATACCAATCTTTTAATACAAGATTCAAACTATGAGTATTATAGCCTACCGGAAAAACATGTGGATATTGTCGCTTTAGGATTTTGGATGCATTCTTGCAATTCTTTGCATTGTCCATGATGATCTGGACTACATTTTTGGCACCCACTTCCTCTATCACAGAGCCAATGACTTGAGCAATGTAAGCCCCAGTTTTGATTGAACCAGCAGAATCCACGACACGGATGAAAGTCTCACCTCTAGGTGAAATAACCATTATATTAATTAATGGTTTTCTTTGTACATTAGACCATCCATCACTTACTATACTATATCCAGAAAGCTCTATATTGCTAAGAATTATTCTTTGTACACGTTCTTTTACTTGCGCATAACATTTCTCTAATAGATCATTTCGCATAGCATGGTACGTAGGCGGTGGAAACCCTGGTACAAACTCACCAATTTTCTTCCATGCTCTCTTCCAATGCTCACTGTCCACCATCATCATAGCACTCCCAAAAAAGTAAATCCCTTCAGCAAGGGCGAGTTGTGCATCATCGAGCCGACCTTGACGTAGGCTTTCTTGCAATGACGTTTGACGCATGGGTATATTTCCTACGTCAAAGTTCCGCTTGCAGGAAGATGCACTAGGTAGATTACTTTCTGGTTGCACATTGACGTTCAGAGTACAAGCAGGCGATGTAGCGGGAGTTTGATGATTAGAACAACAGTGTTCTTGCTGCCTTGATACATTAACGGTAGAAGTGTAATGTTTTCTTGAATCTTTCTTTTGAATTTCTTCTCTTATGCATTTGGCCACTACAGGTGCAGAGGGGTGGGTACATGACTTTTTCTTCGGTCCACCTAAAAAGTGTTCTCTTAGTCGAGGCGCCCCACCTAATTTTACTGCATGGTGTCAGGCTAAAATCTGAGAGGGTTTTTTGGTCAGTGTACATATGGTGCGTGTGGTGTGTGAATAAAATTTGCCCTGAATGCCCTGGCAAGTGTACAGGCCGAGTGATTTTGTTGTGAGCTGGTATTTGCACGTGTTTGTTCCGGAGAAAATGCTGGTGATCTGGAGTTTTATGGTAATTGTGTGGTGTGCGGATGGTTGCTAAAAGCAGAGCATCGAGACTGAGAATTGACGGATTCAGTATGATAATGATGCTGATGACGAGGGTGTAGACAGCTCTCGCATTATATTCGGAGACGGCGCGGTGGTATTATTCTGGAGAAGAAAGGAAAAGGGGCTCTTTTATTATTAGTGGGTGGCCATAATTATGTGGTTTGGAGGCTTTTTAGAAAAATATAAAATATATTAAGTGGCCAATTTAGAGGGCCACGTGGGAATTGTAGAAACGGCCAGCCAGCACTTCGAGAAGGTGGCGGAAGAGTACAGAGATGGTGGGCTACTTTTTCCAGAAGCTGGAGAGACGCAGAGAGTGTGGCCTTTGCTCAGAAGTAGGAGCGTGAGGAGCTGCAGAAGAGAGACCGCCTGGCGACTGGGGAAGCCAGGGAGCTGAGTACAAGAGGCCGCCTTTGACGAGAAAAGGTGAGAGGCCTTGCAGTTACAGACGTCAGGGAGTCATCGCCTTCACTCAAGGCTGTAGCTGCGGAAGGAGAAGAGGGCTGCAGGTAGTGGCTGCCGGGGGTTTGGAAGCGAAGGCTGGCGGGTGCTGGAGTAGCTGCAGCGAGCTGGGTGCAGTAGAGAGGACCGAGACTAGGAGAGTCGCCTTGAGAGTGGGGGCTGCTCAACAGGGGGTCGCCAGAAGCCTTGCAAAAGAAGACGCCGTGGAGCCGTCGCCTGGGCTCAGAGATTGAAGCTGCGGGAGGCAGAGGAGAAAGAGGCCTTGGTCGCCTTCACTCAGGGCGTAGCTGCAGAGAGAGAAAGAGAGAGAGAGAGAGAGCCATGTGTTCTTTTGTGTGGTGCTGAAACAGCTGGTGGCTGGCAAAAGTCTGGAGGGAGCGCAGCAAAGAAGTGAGGAGAGCCGGGGGGGCTCGTAGTATGGTATGTGTAAGGAGGGCCTGGTGTGATAGCAAAAGAGAGAAGGTCACCGTGTGCTGCAGGTTGGAGAGCAGAGGCTGGTTGGCGCAGCCGCAAGCACAAGAAGGGTTGCCGTCTGTGGGTCTGAAGAGAGAAGAGTGGGTGTAAGAGTCTTGGCACTGGTGGTCTACAACAGGCTGGCGACAGAGAGGTTAATGAAATGCAGCTGGTAGGCGGGTATCATTACTACAGAGGTGGTGGTCACCTAGTGTGAGGCCGCTGGACAGTGACAGGCATAGAGAGTGTGAGAGGCTGATTTGGTAGCTATAAAAAGCCAGAGGCAAAGAGAGAGAGAGCCTGATGATTGAAGCAGCAGAGAGGGCTGCTGTGAGGAAGGGTACATGAGATGTGGCTTGGGCTAGGTATCTGGGATGCTGCGGTGAGCAGTGGGTTGTGGTGTTGAGGATTGTGCGAGGCTCTGGTGGTTGGTGAAGCTGCTGGTCACGACATACAGAGAGTGGGAGCTGCTGAGTGAAGGTTGCTGGTGTGGGCGCCTTCTGGTGAGAGTAGCTGGTCTTGTGTGGGCGGTGATTGCAGGCAGTGTGTGGATGCTGACCAGAGAGGGAGCCTTGGGTTATTGTGTGTGTTGGATGCAGAAGTGGTGCTGATGTGTGGGCTGGAGACAGTGGGGCTCGCCTACAACAATTGGCAGGTTGCAGCTGGAGACAGAGAGTAGCCAGGCTATAGAGGAAGTGAAGAAGGGTTGCTGGTGTGGACGCCCTCTGGAGATTACAGGGACCGGGAGACAGAGGCTCGGTTGTCAGACGCAAGGGTGTGATTCCCTTGGCAGTAAATCCTGGCCAGAGTCCTGGTCTTTGGTGTATTTGCTGTGTTTATACAGTGTGTATGGTGTTGTGTGTTTGTTGAATATATCATCTGTCCTTCATGGTTCTGAGCTGTCTTATGGTGTGGGTGGGTGGCGAGTGTTGAGAGAGTGTTCCAGCCGGTGGCTGGTGGTGCCCCGTTCGTGGTAGTTTTTCCAAGTTTGGGAGGTGGAAGAGCTATAGAGGCTGGTTCTTTCTTCTTTTTTTCACCTCGCATCCTTCTGGTGCCCCCACTGAGGATTTCTCAAAGATTGTCACTGAGGAGTTGCTCAGGATTTGTGTGACTGAGGAGTGGCTCAGTTGACTGAGGTGGCTCAGGGATTTCTCTTACGAGGGTGTATGCCCCAGAGTGAGAGATTGAAGGAAGGTGTTTTTGGGTTTTTGTTTGGATTGGAAGTGAAGTTTTGGGATCAAGATGATGTCTTATCCAGAGTTTTATGGTGGTCCGAATGAGGATGTGGCAGATTTCTTGGAAAGGATGGAGGTTGCATGTATAAGCAACCATATCAGTGAGCAGGTACAGGTATTGAGGCTGCTGAGCATCTGTTTGAAGGGAGATGCAAGGACCTGGTACAGGGTTTATGAGGAGTCGTTGAGGGATGCTGTTCCATGCATTGAGATGACTGAGGATGGATTAAAGACAGCACTCAGCAACAGGTTCAAGAAGGTGGAAGACCCCGACAAGGTTTGGCATGAGGTGCAAGCTCTGACACAAGGTGAGTTTGAATCAATAGATGATTATATGAAGAAATTTTCTTTGCTATGGGAGACTCTATGCAGGGCTTTGGGGGAAGACCAGGTGCCGCCTGATATGATGAAGAAGAATAAGTTTGTAGCTGGACTTAAAAGGAGTATTCGCTGGAAAGTGGAATTGAAGAAGCCCAGGTCTTTTGAGGATGCGGTGGAGATTGCTAAGTCAAAAGATTGGAAACTGCAGCGGATGAATCAGTTGGGGATGATTCCAGTGGCAGCACAACCGGAGATTCGGAGAGTGGAGGCTACACCCATGAGTGCAGGGATGGAGAGGATGAAGCCCACTGAAGGTCAAGCTATGCAGATGGTGCCTCAAGCTAGTCAAGGAATACCTATGGTTTCTGCAGGTTCTGATGAGGGATTGCGACAGGATATGAAGCAGATGGTTGATCTTATGAAGAATTTGAGCTTAAATTTAATGGGAAGTACAGGTGGTGGACGTGGTAGAGGCCGAGGTAATTTTCCCGAAGGGGGAGATGGACAAGCAGGGTATGGACGTGGTCGCGGTAGGGGCCGTCATTTCATCCCTACATGCTGGAACTGTGGTGAACTTGGTCATCTGAGTACAGATTGTGATAAGCCTCAGCGTATGGGTGGTGACATGTACCCACTACCTTCACATCTACCTGACAGGTCGAATGATTATGGTATTGATATCAGGGATCAAGCAGGTCCGAGTGGAATTACAGCTGAGGAGAAGGGAAAAACTAAGGTGATAGATGTAGTCACCCTTGAGAAGACGAAGGAGGCAGAAGCTGATTTGATGCCTTTGGGGAAGCGGATGCCACAGGAGAGAGAAAGCAAGGATGCTGCAGGGCCCAGCAAGAAGAAAGGGAAAGTGAAGGAAGGAGAAGATGTAAAGGTCAAGCAGAAGAGGAAGCCTCGTAGGAAGTTTCAGGTAACTGATTTTCCACTAGGGGGTGGGCAGGATAGTTACAGTTTGCAGGAGGATATGGCTGGAAGGAAGGCTAACATCACTTTTGGGCAATTGATAGAGTTAGCTCCCAATTTGAAGCGTCAGTGGAAAAGACTTGTGAATCCGAGAGAGAAGGAGCCGGCCAAAGGGATAGTGACTGTTCTATCTGTTCAGGAGTTACCTGATATATGTCCTGTGGTGAATGTGTGGTATAAAGGGAAGAATCTGGGAGAAGCATACATAGATGGTGGAGCACAGATTTGTGTGATCACATTGGCAGCTGTGGAGAGGCTTGGTCTTGATTTTACTGAAGCGTCTGGATTCCGAATTCGGCTGGCTAATCATCAGAAAGTCAAATGCTTAGGTATGGTTAAGGAATTAGAATTGGAAGCTTTTGATGTGAAGGTGCTTGTGGATTGTCATGTTATGCCTGCAGGAATGGGTGCATTCCCCATTATTCTGGGAAGACCATGGCTGAGAGCAGTGAAGGCTGTTCAGGATTGGAGGAAAGGGGTTATTACTCTCTATGACAGGAGAGGGGATAAGAAGCAGTTTAATATGGATAACCAAAAGCCTGTCAGTGATGAAGAAGAGAGTGAAGCTGATTCGAGTGATGACACGACCAGTACCACTACTAGTGAGGGAACAGATGATACTTCATCCAGTGAGGAGGATGCTGAGATGGATGCTGTGGTTATTGATGAGGAAGTGCTTGGTGATGAAGTTGCTGAACAAGAAGAAGCTATACATGAGGAATGCGAGGAGGTACAAGTGGATCCTGAACAAAGGTATGCATGTGATGTGAAAGAGCTTGCTTTTAAGTCTTTGGATAATGAACCTGTGTGGGATGAGTGGGAAATAGACAGTCTACAGGATGATGAGCCTGAGTTGGAGCTGGATGATGAGATGTGTATTAATGTTAAAAAAGCCATGACCAGAATTGAGGCAATGAAGAAAGAGAAACAACAGAAGGCTTTGAATGATGCTGCTGTTATAGATGAGTCTATGGATGCTGTAATGGGTGAATCTCTTGGTGACCTTGATGAAGATGAGCATACAGGAATTGAGGTGGATGCTTTGGGAATGGTGCCTGTTGAAGGGGAGTTTGTTTTGCCTGTGGTGGCCGGCTTTAATGGTGAAGCTTCTTATGTGGATGGACAGGAAAGTGTTATGGTAAAGCAGGTTTTTCTTGATGAAGCTTTCATCAATTTTTACCCTCAGCAAGAGCTGCTGCATTGGTTCTCCGATATTGGTGCTGATCGTATCAGGGATTTTGGGATTGAGATGAGGCAGGATGGTGTCTATGTCAGGAGCTTTGTTTCCAGAGGCTCTGGTGTTGTGTTGTGGGATATGGGATGGAAAATTATGCCTGTGGAAGATGACGGTGTTTCTTGGATCACCTGGAACAGAGATGTGTTGGTTACACTGTATGATGCTCAGAGAATTGATGGAGGGAAACGTGGTCATCAGAGGAAAACATGGTTATATGCTTTCTGCTGATCATAAATGATTCAGCAGGCTAGGGGTTGGGCAAAGTATGTCAGGCTAAAATCTGAGAGGGTTTTTTGGTCAGTGTACATATGGTGCGTGTGGTGTGTGAATAAAATTTGCCCTGAATGCCCTGGCAAGTGTACAGGCCGAGTGATTTTGTTGTGAGCTGGTATTTGCACGTGTTTGTTCCGGAGAAAATGCTGGTGATCTGGAGTTTTATGGTAATTGTGTGGTGTGCGGATGGTTGCTAAAAGCAGAGCATCGAGACTGAGAATTGACGGATTCAGTATGATAATGATGCTGATGACGAGGGTGTAGACAGCTCTCGCATTATATTCGGAGACGGCGCGGTGGTATTATTCTGGAGAAGAAAGGAAAAGGGGCTCTTTTATTATTAGTGGGTGGCCATAATTATGTGGTTTGGAGGCTTTTTAGAAAAATATAAAATATATTAAGTGGCCAATTTAGAGGGCCACGTGGGAATTGTAGAAACGGCCAGCCAGCACTTCGAGAAGGTGGCGGAAGAGTACAGAGATGGTGGGCTACTTTTTCCAGAAGCTGGAGAGACGCAGAGAGTGTGGCCTTTGCTCAGAAGTAGGAGCGTGAGGAGCTGCAGAAGAGAGACCGCCTGGCGACTGGGGAAGCCAGGGAGCTGAGTACAAGAGGCCGCCTTTGACGAGAAAAGGTGAGAGGCCTTGCAGTTACAGACGTCAGGGAGTCATCGCCTTCACTCAAGGCTGTAGCTGCGGAAGGAGAAGAGGGCTGCAGGTAGTGGCTGCCGGGGGTTTGGAAGCGAAGGCTGGCGGGTGCTGGAGTAGCTGCAGCGAGCTGGGTGCAGTAGAGAGGACCGAGACCAGGAGAGTCGCCTTGAGAGTGGGGGCTGCTCAACAGGGGGTCGCCAGAAGCCTTGCAAAAGAAGACGCCGTGGAGCCGTCGCCTGGGCTCAGAGATTGAAGCTGCGGGAGGCAGAGGAGAAAGAGGCCTTGGTCGCCTTCACTCAGGGCGTAGCTGCAGAGAGAGAAAGAGAGAGAGAGAGAGAGCCATGTGTTCTTTTGTGTGGTGCTGAAACAGCTGGTGGCTGGCAAAAGTCTGGAGGGAGCGCAGCAAAGAAGTGAGGAGAGCCGGGGGGGCTCGTAGTATGGTATGTGTAAGGAGGGCCTGGTGTGATAGCAAAAGAGAGAAGGTCACCGTGTGCTGCAGGTTGGAGAGCAGAGGCTGGTTGGCGCAGCCGCAAGCACAAGAAGGGTTGCCGTCTGTGGGTCTGAAGAGAGAAGAGTGGGTGTAAGAGTCTTGGCACTGGTGGTCTACAACAGGCTGGCGACAGAGAGGTTAATGAAATGCAGCTGGTAGGCGGGTATCATTACTACAGAGGTGGTGGTCACCTAGTGTGAGGCCGCTGGACAGTGACAGGCATAGAGAGTGTGAGAGGCTGATTTGGTAGCTATAAAAAGCCAGAGGCAAAGAGAGAGAGAGCCTGATGATTGAAGCAGCAGAGAGGGCTGCTGTGAGGAAGGGTACATGAGATGTGGCTTGGGCTAGGTATCTGGGATGCTGCGGTGAGCAGTGGGTTGTGGTGTTGAGGATTGTGCGAGGCTCTGGTGGTTGGTGAAGCTGCTGGTCACGACATACAGAGAGTGGGAGCTGCTGAGTGAAGGTTGCTGGTGTGGGCGCCTTCTGGTGAGAGTAGCTGGTCTTGTGTGGGCGGTGATTGCAGGCAGTGTGTGGATGCTGACCAGAGAGGGAGCCTTGGGTTATTGTGTGTGTTGGATGCAGAAGTGGTGCTGATGTGTGGGCTGGAGACAGTGGGGCTCGCCTACAACAATTGGCAGGTTGCAGCTGGAGACAGAGAGTAGCCAGGCTACAGAGGAAGTGAAGAAGGGTTGCTGGTGTGGACGCCCTCTGGAGATTACAGGGACCGGGAGACAGAGGCTCGGTTGTCAGACGCAAGGGTGTGATTCCCTTGGCAGTAAATCCTGGCCAGAGTCCTGGTCTTTGGTGTATTTGCTGTGTTTATACAGTGTGTATGGTGTTGTGTGTTTGTTGAATATATCATCTGTCCTTCATGGTTCTGAGCTGTCTTATGGTGTGGGTGGGTGGCGAGTGTTGAGAGAGTGTTCCAGCCGGTGGCTGGTGGTGCCCCGTTCGTGGTAGTTTTTCCAAGTTTGGGAGGTGGAAGAGCTATAGAGGCAGGTTCTTTCTTCTTTTTTCACCTCACACATGGCATAGCTTACACTCCCAATCTATGAATTGATCACCAACGTTAATTGCATATTGCCACTCTATCCCAGGTGCCTTTTTTTTCCTACTATTTGGAATTTGGACTCTATTGGAGGTATCACTGGATCCAACATTGTCCTCCATCTCAACAAATAACCTATTCAACCAAGCATATAACAATGAATACACAAATGAAAAGACAACATAATCACTCATGTATTACAAAACATACATTAGCAGACAAACTACTTCAAAACTATCTTGACAAACACAAAAGATCATCATATAACACAAAACTACTTCGAAACTATCTTACAAGGTCTGACTACAAAACTACTTCGAAACTATCATGCACATTGCACCACCAATGAAGGATGCCTTTTGTACCCAATTAAGGATACTTTACACAATCAAAGATCTATGCCTTTTATACCCAATTAAGGATACTTTACACAATCAAAGATCTATGCTTGCCCAATACTCTAGTATAGGACAATAGACCTTCTCTAACATTCACAAAGAAAATCAAAGATCTATGCTTGCCCAATACTCTAGTATAGACCCTTGTCTACTCTAAACTATATCAAATATCAAGAACCAATACAAGCCCCTAAGCAGGACTCTTGGCTCCATCAAACCATTCATAAAGCAGAATGAGGTAGATTACCTACGTAGCTCAAATGCAAAGCTGAATGACTCCAAATTTGTCCCTAAATCTCCGCAAGTATTAGCTACGAACCATACCCTGCCCCCAATTCAAAGAACTAAGGACGAGTGGCTCAATAGCCTTAGGAAGACCTACAAGGAAAGACGACAGCCCCTAAGATAAGGACGTTCTTCCCAAGAGGACACTTCTAGCAACGCGAGAGCTCTACAAGTACTTTGAGGAGAGATATCACGCCCCCAAAACAAGGACTATCTCCCCAAAAGTTCCACGATGGGTGTCGGGCAGTGTTTATAAACAGAACAGACCCCCGCCGGGCTTCCTTTGTTTTCTCGACAGGCCCGTCGGGATATTAGAAATCCTGGCGGGCCCGCTGGGAAAACAAGAAGCCCGGAGGTGTTACGGGACTAGTGGGTTATGGCAGGTCATTGCTAAGGTCATGTGAATATACAATGTGATCACAAGTTTTAATATGTTAACAAACAGGTTTTGTTAACGTGATTACGAAATTGTGAAGACGTTAATGAAATCCCTGGACATATTAAGTGCTTTTTGTAGGATTATTTTGAAATCCTTATCCAATCAAATAGGCATGAACCTTTTGGTAACAATCCCTATGGGCTTATTTCAAACCATATAAAGCTCTCTTAAGATTGCATATCTTCTATTCTTGATCAAGTTGGGGAAGTCTAGTTGGTTGACTCATATAAACTTATTCCTGCAAGTCACCATACAAGAATGTTGTTTTGATGTCAAATTGGTACACTTTCCAGCCATGGTGGGCTACCAAAGTAGTAACAAATTTGATATTGATCATACAAGAAGTGAGGACAAAAGTTTCATCACAATCAATCCCTTTCTGTTGGGCATAACCTTTTGCAATGAGTTCTTCTTTGAACCTATCCACAGATCCATTAGTCTTTCTCTTAAAGTTTGTAAACCCACTCAGTACCAATTGCTTTCTTACTAAGAGGTAGATCCACTAAATCACAAGTACCAAATTTTTTTGAATGGCCTAAATTTCATGTTGTGTGGCTTTAGCCCCATTCAGAGCTTCTTGTTCCTCTTTGAAAGATACAGATTCATCTCCATCATATAGAGAAATAAGAAATAAAAACTTAGTAATATCTAATGAAGAGATGGTTTTAGCACCAGATTTGGTCTTACTCTAGAAAGGAGAAGACAACTTTTTATCCTATAAAGTGCTTCTAACCCATTTACGAATAAGCCTAGACTAATTGATTGTTGATATTTTAGAATTTAAAGTATTTTTGAGTTAATCAAAAGTTAGTGCATTAGTTTCTTGAGCATTCGCCCGTTGCACCAAATAAGGTCAAAATCTATTGAGTGTAGTATCAAAAGACATTGACACTAAAATCAAACCATCAAACATGTATGGGTAATTGGCATAAGTATGTTTGTTGAATTCCATCATAAGATCCTCAATAACGAGAATATTCCTACTGACAATGATTTTCTTGGTAAGAGGATTGTAGAGAAAATAGCCTTTGGTTTTTGAACAATAGCCCATAAAAATGCATTTAATTTTCTTATCATCAAGCTTAGTCTTGCTTTATTTTGGCACATGGGTAAACAACGAAAAGCATGCATGTGTTTAAGCTTAGGTTTTTTGTTGAACCAAGCTTCATATGGATTGATTGCTTCCATCCAAAACTTGTAGGAAAGTTTATACTAACCATGTATCTAACCATCTCCATGAGAGTCTAGTTTCTTCTCTCACTAACACCATTTTTAAATGATGTATAAGGAGTTGTGCATTGATGGGTAATACCAAAAGCATTAGACAAATATGAACCCCCTTGTCTATATGGAGGGTTTGGCATTTTAAACCAATTTCATTCTCAACCAAAGTAACAAATTGTATAAATGAGAAACTACCTCTAATTTTTCCTTCATGGGGTAAATTAACCAGCCGAATTTGTTGTAATCATCAATGAAGGTCACACAGTAAAGATTTCCTCCCAAAGATGAAGTCCATATTAGACCACACAAATCACTCTATATGAGCTACAATTTGTGGTTAGCTCTATCCATTTGCATTCTTTGGGAAAGGTTGGCAGGAGATTTTGCCAAGGATACATCCTTCACAAACATATACATGTGGGGGATCAAGTTGAGTTGGGTCCTCTAACATCCCATGTTTCTATAAAAACATTGATCCACCAATAATCAATGTATGGCCGAGCCTACCATGCCACAATTCGGAATATTTCATTGCATTTGAAGTGTGTGCTAGACAACCATCATCACATACATGTCTAATATATATAAAACATGGCTTAGACTTCCAATAAGGCCACTATGCTTGTCCTTTTCTCTATCATCAGAGATAATGCATTTATCATCTATAAATTCAACATTAAGATCCCCCTTGCTAGAGTGGGAACCAAAAGCAGATTCTTCTTTATATATAGAATAAAAACTTTATTTAAAAGGAAAAGATCCTTACCACTAGTAGTAGTAGTAGTAAGGACAATCTCACCAATACCTTTAATTGGATAGGGGCATTATCGGCACACGTAACAGTGTGCCCATCTTGCATAAATTTTATATTATTGTGACCAAACCTCAGTGTGAGAAATAGTGTGCGTAAAAGAACCACTATCAAGATACTAATTGTCTGAAGCATTTGCACTAAGACATGAATCTTGGTGAGGAGTAAAGATGTAAATAACCATATTAAGTAAGAAGTCTTCAAGGGTAACATTCGGAGAGTCCTCTTTCTTTTGGCACTTTGGTTGTCTTGGGCAGAACTCATAGAATATTTGTTAGAATCCTTTTTTCTTCTTTTCTTTAGCCTTCAATTTTTAGCACTATTCAAGTGCATGGCAAAGCTTCTTACAATACCAACAAGTAAACTTCTTTGGCTTATTGGAATCATCCTGTAACGTATTCATATGTATCTATTTTTGGGTCTAGTTAACTTGCTGATTTTAGCATCTCTATTTAATGTTTATAAGTGGGAAATACTTGGAGGACATAAAAGATCAATTTTGGTCACAAACAGAGTGATTTTTTTAGAGATGCCAATTTTGGGATTTTCATGCCTATTTTGTGCTATCATTTGAAAATGATTTCTATACCATACCTAACCATGTTAGATAATGTATAAGACGGTCATACTCAGTAGTTTGGACTAAAGGAAACTCATATGGGGGTTTACATAGTAAACATAGCTACAAAACGGGCACCTAAAATAGGGCCCGAACACCAAATTGACCCTTGATTTTCAGTAATAACAGATTCATATGAAGGAGTAGATAACTTTCTTTAATAGAGACATTAAGTGAAGAAAGATAGATCATAATAAGAGGAAAGAAGTTCGTGTTTAGATAATTTGGGGATTCCTCACAATTTGGATGATATTTATGAAACGCATCTGACACCACTTTTCAATGTTCTCTATTTTGGTTAAAAAATAGGTTTTTATGCATGTATGCTTGAATTGGTAGCATGTGATTAAAATCAAATTGTAAAAGGTGTCGCCCTCATGTGGCCTAGGTAAGCCGTGCTGAAGTGACTACATATTGTTAGAAAAGATTGCTTTCTTTATCTTTTTCATGCATGGTAATCTAACTACTTTTCATGGGATGTTTTTAGGCTATCTTTTCGGAGCCTTGATGTGATTCTGTGTAGGGAGAGAGAGAGAGATTTTGCTTAGAGACCTATTCGAGATTGGACTGGTGGAGGGCATTGTTTACTCACTAGACAATGAACAGGATTCAAGCCCTCTGGGAGCCTTGTGGTAGAACCCAAAGAGGACAAGATTGAGAAGAAGACATACACGGGATTTCCATGATGTCTAGTGTGGAGGTTGGGTGGATGGGCATCGGAGAAAGCCCTTGATTCGCTAGATTTTTGTTGGTGAATATCTCTCTAGATTTACATAATTGTATTTGCGAATTTTATTATTTTTGGATTGCTCAAACTTGGAAATGATTATAGTTATTAGATAAATCTCTTATTTCTCATGTATTAGATTTGGTCAAGTGCTGTGACTTTTGAATATCTAAGAAGTATTGTGAGTTTTAATGATTAATTAAATGGGATAGAATTAGGGGTACGTTACACATCCTTAGTTGTACAAGTTTGGTTTGAATTGTTCTTCTATTGGAACCTCTTTCCTTTGTCCTAGTTTAAGAGCCTGATCACTACTAGAACTAATAGATGCATTCTTTCTAGACTTCTCCTCCTATAGACAATAAGCTAACAAGCCCCTTGAAAGTAAGAGAGACTATGTTGTGCCTATTGAAATTCATGCAAAGAGTTAAGGGTGATATTGACCATTTCCTTGTAAGGGATAATTTCATCAATGTTGAGAACTTGTTCTCTTAAGTCTTGTAACTTGGTTAAATGTTCATTCATCGATCCTTTCTCCTACATTATCAAGCTACCTTTTGATAAAAGCATATTGTTCATCATTTTTATCTTGATACATAGTCTCTAAAGTGTCCCAAGTAAGTTTAGATGTTTTGTAAGAATGAATATATGAAACAATTGACCTTTTGACAGTCAAAGCAATCAATGGCGAGGCTTATGCATCATGAGAATCTCATCTTCCTTGATCAACACTAATATGAGGGACATGTGTCCGCATCTTTTGGCCTCTGACACCTTTGAGGAGTGCCTACAGTAGTTGTGCCAATGTGGGGCTTGACAGAGCCCATAAACCCTTGGTAATAAGGATATTTATGAACATGAAACTCCAAAGGGAGTAACTTCACCCATCTAACTTACCTTCTTGACGAGCCTTGGTGGTTCGATTTAAATGGTGAGCTTCTGGAATAGAGGATGAGGGACCAAGGAAGCGGACAAACAATGGACCCCTACATAGAACTCTATTTATATGTATGAAAAATGTTATGAAACGACAGTAAATTATTGCACAGCCCAAATACCCAAAATCAAGCAGAACCAATCTAAAATGATGCCTCTCTAAAACGTCTACAAAAACCTTGCGGTGCCCGAAACATGCCCGAATCACGCCGTTGACCCCAAAAACTCTTTATAGTTTGTATACAGCACACTATAGTATATACCTTTTTCTCCTAAGAGGGTATCTCAATCGGAGACAAAAAAAACAAGGTTGTTGAGGAGGGAGGAAGACTACTAGATCAAGTGTCAAGGAAGCTAGCTCTGATATACCAATTGTTGTAATTAGGGCTAAGGTTGCAACAATGCACACACACAAGATAGAGAAGCTTGAGAGCACACAAAATAACTAGATTAGAATAAACAAATGTGTGCTAGATACAAAAGATAAGTACACACCCCAAAATGAGTAGATAAGAGGGTGTACATACGCACATGGAAAAAAACCTCCTAGTGAGGGAAAAAGTACCCCGACGATTGTCCTAAGTGTGTTCACACATCACTACCATATAATGCTACACATATCACGTTGTTGTGGTTGTTTTTTTGCTTTAAGAGTATCTTCCAAACCTAAACGCTCAATTGGCATTAATCTTAGAACTATGGAAAAATGAACTAATGTTGTAAAATATCACAAAAATCAAATCAATCAAGGAAAGACTGCAACAATCTGATATGAGACATAAACTAACACAGAATGCCCCAAATTGCTTTGTTGTGATTGTTTCTCACATGATAAAATCTTGCAAACTTTAATAACTAACTGTAATTTTTAAGGTTTACTTAATAGAGGACACTTACATGTTAGGGTCACTTTTTTTCTTGTAGCTCTTTGCATGATATACATTTTACATGCCCTGATGATACCTATGCAGCAAAGAGAATCATGTCAGAAGCTATATGTAGGTCAACTAGGTGACTCCTTAATTTTAGCCCACCATCACCTTTTAGGTGAGTCATGTGAGATCTTGAGGGAGTTAGAGTGATTCTACACCTTTAGATGCCTCCTCCTCTCATGAATCTTTATAAATAGGCACTGCTACAACACATTAATGAGCTCTGTGGAGAGAGTAGAGTGCATACTTTGTGTACTTGCTTAGTGCTTAATATACTAGGTGGTCCTTTGTGGTGCATGCTCTCTACTTTGCATGGGATTGTGTCCATCTTACATTGATTTCATGTGTATGCGTATGTGGTGACTCTTGATCACATTCCATTGCTCTTGAGTCTCATTCATTTAAACTTGTGTAGCTTGGTTACGTTGTGAGAGGCATTTGTGTGATGGATACAGATGAGACATGGATAAACCCAAAGGAAGAGAAGGCAAAGTGTAGAGAGTGGATGTGGTTTTTATAGTTCATGGAATGAAACATGGGAAAAGGATAGGGGATGATATATGGAACCCTGTGGAGTGGATAAGGATGACATAATGATGATGTGATGCATCATGTTGTTGAATAGTCGGGTGTTTCTCAATTGCAGTTAACATGGAAATCAAAGTGGTAGGAGAATAGTGGTTAGCCGACAACAAAATGCTTCTTACACCCAAAAAGAGAGAAAGTTATTAGCCATTAGTTCATATGAAAGTTTTTCTATAAATTTCATTTAAGAGGCAGTAGAGAAGCGCTTAGGGGAGTTCTTTGGAAAGAGTTCAGGTTAGAGTTGCATTTTTTTGGAGAGCTTGAGAGTTTAAGAGTTTGAGAGTTTTGAGGCTTTGGGGTCCTACTGTGTGTTGCTAGTTTTTGTGAGTCGAGAATTGTAGAGGCAATAAAGAGGTCATTTGGAAGAATACATGGGAGCGTAAATAAGCTAGCAGTTAGAGAAGATTTGGGTCAATCCAGAGTAGAGGGTTTACAAGGGAGCAAACAATCATCTAGGATGTGGGATGCTATATATATACATATATCTGTATATACATACATATACATATATATGTGTGTGTGTGTGTGCATATGTATGTATGTATGCACATACATATATATGTATGTATGTATATATATGTGTGTGTGTGTGTGTGTGTGTGTGTGTGTATAATAGAGAGAGAGAGAGAGAGAGAGAGAGAGAGAGAGGAACCCCATCCTAACAAGAAATTGGTTACGATCCTATTCCATCGTCAAAAAAGGCTATTCTCACCAATTGTTCCTAGTTCACTTCGTGAGGTTACTTCCCTACCATTTTCTCATTCTTTAGCATGGATTATGATAAGATAAACTTCCTTTGATTTTTTGTTACTAGAGAGAGAGAGAGAGAGAGCTCATAAGGAGTCATCAAAGAAGGAGGGGGGGATCCATAAAGAGGGAGAATGAGAAGAATCATGGCAAATCTCTAGAAGAGGATGTAAATCCTAGGTAGCCTAACAGCATGATCTCTATTGTGTATTTTTCTCACATCGTGAACTCTTCCACTCCTCACAAAATTTAAAGGATATGGGGCTTTCCATTTTCGTTCTTGCTATGATTGAATCAAATAAATAATTTTTAATGTCCATGATTTGAAGGCTACAATGCCCAAAAACGGGGCATTTCTCTTTCAACCTTGATGCCCTTTTAAAACAAATTCAAACCTTCACATTTCAACCTTAGAGCTCTCCAATCAAAACATTTTAACATACAAATTTAAGCATCCAAGAGACTCATAATACTATAATAAATCACCACTTATTATTACGAGACTCCCAAGGTATTAAATTTTTAGACGTATCCATTTTAGTGCTAGGAGGTGATTGGCTAGTGACCACTCTCAAACCCCTGACTGCTAATCTCTAACGCCTATACTTAAGCCATAAGCCCTAGTATTATAAAAAAAATACAAATTTTTATATAAAATTAAGAGAGCTTTTAAACCCTTCCAATAATGCTACATGAGAAAAAACTATTTGGTCTTCTCTTTTAAGTCTAATTTGCAATTTACAAAAACCTTCTCTTTTTATTGTTCAAGTTTGATTTTCAAAAAAATTCAGCACCTTAAGCTTGGATTTTTTAAACTCATACGTTGAACATGATTTTTTTCCCTTTTTTTTAAAATAATTGTGAG